>NW_028249569.1:0-83000 GCF_964263255.1 Lissotriton vulgaris | reverse complement strand
GAGTGAGTAAATTGGCCATTTTCATGCACTTTTAACCATTCCATAAATCTTGTTTTTAGGGCCCCTGGAAGCATGAAAATCACTTTAAACATGCTAATTTTAGCTCTAACACTGATGATCCACCTACAAATGTGAACTGACGTTCAAAAATAAAACATTTGAAAACGGACCATTTTCCACATTTCTGAAGCATGACGTAATGGGGGGGTGTTATCTCTTTTGTCAAAAATCAGCTGTTTTTCTTGAACATTAAATGCCTCCAAATAGTATTTAATTCACTTCCCGAGCCCCTGGAAGCATGAAAATCACTTTAAACATGCTAATTTTAGCTCTAACACTGATGATTCACCTACAAATGTGAACTGACGTTCAAAAATAAAACATTTGAAAACGGACCATTTTCCACATTTCTGAAGCATGACGTAATGGGGGGGTGTTATCTCTTTTGTCGAAAATCAGCCGTTTTTGCTCGAACATTAAATGCCTCCAAATGGTATTTAATTAACTTCCCGGGGTGAAGAAACCCTTTTTGAGAACTCACAGTGAGTAAATTGGCCATTTTCATGCACTTTTAACCATTCCATAAATCTTGTGTTTAGGGCCCCTGGAAGCATGAAAATCACTTTAAACATGCTAATTTTAGCTCTAACACTGATGATCCACCTACAAATGTGAACTGACGTTCAAAAATAAAACATTTGAAAACGGACCATTTTCCACATTTCTGAAGCATGACGTAATGGGGGGGTGTTATCTCTTTTGTCAAAAATCAGCTGTTTTTGCTTGAACATTAAATGCCTCCAAATAGTATTTAATTCACTTCCCGAGCCCCTGGAAGCATGAAAATCACTTTAAACATGCTAATTTTAGCTCTAACACTGATGATCCACCCACAAATGTGAACTGACGTTCAAAAATAAAACATTTGAAAACTGACCATTTTCCACATTTCTGAAGCATGACGTAATGGGGGGGTGTTATCTCTTTTGTCGAAAATCAGCCGTTTTTGCTCGAACATTAAATGCCTCCAAATGGTATTTAATTAACTTCCCGGGGTGAAGAAACCCTTTTTGAGAACTCAGAGTGAGTAAATTGGCCATTTTCATGCACTTTTAACCATTCCATAAATCTTGTGTTTAGGGCCCCTGGAAGCATGAAAATCACTTTAAACATGCTAATTTTAGCTCTAACACTGATGATCCACCTACAAATGTGAACTGACGTTCAAAAATAAAACATTTGAAAACTGACCATTTTCCACATTTCTGAAGCATGACGTAATGGGGGGGTGTTATCTCTTTTGTCAAAAATCAGCTGTTTTTGATTGAACATTAAATGCCTCCAAATAGTATTTAATTCACTTCCCGAGCCCCTGGAAGCATGAAAATCACTTTAAACATGCTAATTTTAGCTCTAACACTGATGATCCACCTACAAATGTGAACAGATGTTCAAAAATAAAACATTTGAAAACGGACCATTTTCCACATTTCTGAAGCATGACGTAATGGGGGGGTGTTATCTCTTTTGTCAAAAATCAGCTGTTTTTGCTTGAACATTAAATGCCTCCAAATAGTATTTAATTCACTTCCCGAGCCCCTGGAAGCATGAAAATCACTTTAAACATGCTAATTTTAGCTCTAACACTGATGATCCACCTACAAATGTGAACTGACGTTCAAAAATAAAACATTTGAAAACGGACCATTTTCCACATTTCTGAAGCATGACGTAATTGGGGGGTGTTATCTCTTTTGTCGAAAATCAGCTGTTTTTGCTCGAACATTAAATGTCTCCAAATGGTATTTAATTAACTTCCCGGGGTGAAGAAACCCTTTTTGAGAACTCAGAGTGAGTAAATTGGCCATTTTCATGCACTTTTAACCATTCCATAAATCTTGTGTTTAGGGCCCCTGGAAGCATGAAAATCACTTTAAACATGCTAATTTTAGCTCTAACACTGATGATCCACCTACAAATGTGAACTGACGTTCAAAAATAAAACATTTGAAAACGGACCATTTTCCATATTTCTGAAGCATGACGTTAAGGGGGGGTGTTATCTCTTTTGTCAAAAATCAGCTGTTTTTGCTTGAACATTAAATGCCTCCAAATAGTATTTAATTCACTTCCCGAGCCCCTGGAAGCATGAAAATCCCTTTAAACATGCTAATTTTAGCTCTAACACTGATGATCCACCTACAAATGTGAACTGACGTTCAAAAATAAAACATTTGAAAACGGACCATTTTCCACATTTCTGAAGCATGACGTAATGGGGGGGTGTTATCTCTTTTGTCGAAAATCAGCAGTTTTTGCTCGAACATTAAATGCGTCCAAATGGTATTTAATTAACTTCCCGGGGTGAAGAAACCCTTTTTGAGAACTCAGAGTGAGTAAATTGGCCATTTTCATGCACTTTTAACCATTCCATAAATCTTGTGTTTAGGGCCCCTGGAAGCATGAAAATCACTTTAAACATGCTAATTTTAGCTCTAACACTGATGATCCACCTACAAATGTGAACTGACGTTCAAAAATAAAACATTTGAAAAAGGACCATTTTCCACATTTCTGAAGCATGACGTAATGGGGGGGGGTGTTATCTCTTTTGTCAAAAATCAGCTGTTTTTGATTGAACATTAAATGCCTCCAAATAGTATTTAATTCACTTCCCGAGCCCCTGGAAGCATGAAAATCACTTTAAACATGCTAATTTTAGCTCTAACACTGATGATCCACCTACAAATGTGAACTGATGTTCAAAAATAAAACATTTGAAAACGGACCATTTTCCACATTTCTGAAGCATGACGTAATGGGGGGGTGTTATCTCTTTTGTCGAAAATCAGCCGTTTTTGCTCGAACATTAAATGCCTCCAAGTGGTCTTTAATTAACTTCCCGGGGTGAAGAAACCCTTTTTGAGAACTCAGAGTGAGTAAATTGGCCATTTTCATGCACTTTTAACCATTCCATAAATCTTGTGTTTAGGGCCCCTGGAAGCATGAAAATCACTTTAAATATGCTAATTTTAGCTCTAACACTGATGATCCACCTACAAATGTGAACTGACGTTCAAAAATAAAACATTTGAAAACGGACCATTTTCCACATTTCTGAAGCATGACGTAATGGGGGGGTGTTATCTCTTTTGTCAAAAATCAGCTGTTTTTGATTGAACATTAAATGCCTCCAAATAGTATTTAATTCACTTCCCGAGCCCCTGGAAGCATGAAAATCACTTTAAACATGCTAATTTTAGCTCTAACACTGATGATCCACCTACAAATGTGAACTGACGTTCAAAAATAAAACATTTGAAAACGGACCATTTTCCACATTTCTGAAGCATGACGTAATGGGGGGGTGTTATCTCTTTTGTCGAAAATCAGCCGTTTTTGCTCGAACATTAAATGCCTCCAAATGGTATTTAATTAACTTCCCGGGGTGAAGAAACCCTTTTTGAGAACTCAGAGTGAGTAAATTGGCCATTTTCATGCACTTTTAACCATTCCATAAATCTTGTGTTTAGGGCCCCTGGAAGCATGAAAATCACTTTAAACATGCTAATTTTAGCTCTAACACTGATGATCCACCTACAAATGTGAACTGACGTTCAAAAATAAAACATTTGAAAACGGACCATTTTCCACATTTCTGAAGCATGACGTAATGGGGGGGTGTTATCTCTTTTGTCAAAAATCAGCTGTTTTTGCTTGAACATTAAATGCCTCCAAATAGTATTTAATTCACTTCCCGAGCCCCTGGAAGCATGAAAATCACTTTAAACATGCTAATTTTAGCTCTAACACTGATGATCCACCTACAAATGTGAACTGACGTTCAAAAATAAAACATTTGAAAACGGACCATTTTCCACATTTCTGAAGCATGACGTAATGGGGGGCTGTTATCTCTTTTGTCGAAAATCAGCCGTTTTTGCTCGAACATTAAATGCCTCCAAATGGTATTTAATTAACTTCCCGGGGTGAAGAAACCCTTTTTGAGAACTCAGAGTGAGTAAATTGGCCATTTTCATGCACTTTTAACCATTCCATAAATCTTGTGTTTAGGGCCCTGGAAGCATGAAAATCACTTTAAACATGCTAATTTTAGCTCTAACACTGATGATCCACCTACAAATGTGAACTGACGTTCAAAAATAAAACATTTGAAAACGGACCATTTTCCACATTTCTGAAGCATGACGTAATGGGGGGGTGTTATCTCTTTTGTCAAAAATCAGCTGTTTTTGCTTGAACATTAAATGCCTCCAAATAGTATTTAATTCACTTCCCGAGCCCCTGGAAGCATGAAAATCACTTTAAACATGCTAATTTTAGCTCTAACACTGATGATCCACCTACAAATGTGAACTGACGTTCAAAAATAAAACATTTGAAAACGGACCATTTTCCACATTTCTGAAGCATGACGTAATGGGGGGGGTGTTATCTCTTTTGTCGAAAATCAGCCGTTTTTGCTCGAACATTAAATGCCTCCAAATGGTATTTAATTAACTTCCCGGGGTGAAGAAACCCTTTTTGAGAACTCAGAGTGAGTAAATTGGCCATTTTCATGCACTTTTAACCATTCCATAAATCATGTGTTTAGGGCCCCTGGAAGCATGAAAATCACTTTAAACATGCTAATTTTAGCTCCAACACTGATGATCCACCTACAAATGTGAACTGACATTCAAAAATAAAACATTTTAAAACGGACCATTTTCCACATTTCTGAAGCATGACGTAATGGGGGGGTGTTATCTCTTTTGTCAAAAATCAGCTGTTTTTGATTGAACATTAAATGCCTCCAAATAGTATTTAATTAACTTCCCGAGCCCCTGGAAGCATGAACATCACTATAAACATGCTAATTTTAGCTCTAACACTGATGATCCACCTACAAATGTGAACAGACGTTCCAAAATAAAACATTTGAAAACGGACCATTTTCCACATTTCTGAAGCATGACTTAATGGGGGGGTGTTATCTCTTTTGTCAAAAATCAGCTGTTTTTCTTGAACATTAAATGCCTCCAAATAGTATTTAATTCACTTCCCGAGCCCCTGGAAGCATGAAAATCACTTTAAACATGCTAATTTTAGCTCTAACACTGATGATTCATCTACAAATGTGAACTGACGTTCAAAAATAAAACATTTGAAAACGGACCATTTTCCACATTTCTGAAGCATGACGTAATGGGGGGGTGTTATCTCTTTTGTCGAAAATCAGCCGTTTTTGCTCGAACATTAAATGCCTCCAAATGGTATTTAATTAACTTCCCGGGGTGAAGAAACCCTTTTTGAGAACTCACAGTGAGTAAATTGGCCATTTTCATGCACTTTTAACCATTCCATAAATCTTGTGTTTAGGGCCCCTGGAAGCATGAAAATCACTTTAAACATGCTAATTTTAGCTCTAACACTGATGATCCACCTACAAATGTGAACTGACGTTCAAAAATAAAACATTTGAAAACGGATCATTTTCCACATTTCTGAAGCATGACGTAATGGGGGGTGTTATCTCTTTTGTCGAAAATCAGCTGTTTTTGCTCGAACATTAAATGCCTCCAAATGGTATTTAATTAACTTCCCGGGGTGAAGAAACCCTTTTTGAGAACTCAGAGTGAGTAAATTGGCCATTTTCATGCACTTTTAACCATTCCATAAATCTTGTGTTTAGGGCCCCTGGAAGCATGAAAATCACTTTAAACATGCTAATTTTAGCTCTAACACTGATGATCCACCTACAAATGTGAACTGACGTTCAAAAATAAAACATTTGAAAAAGGACCATTTTCCACATTTCTGAAGCATGACGTAATGGGGGGGGTGTTATCTCTTTTGTCAAAAATCAGCTGTTTTTGATTGAACATTAAATGCCTCCAAATAGTATTTAATTCACTTCCCGAGCCCCTGGAAGCATGAAAATCACTTTAAACATGCTAATTTTAGCTCTAACACTGATGATCCACCTACAAATGTGAACTGATGTTCAAAAATAAAACATTTGAAAACGGACCATTTTCCACATTTCTGAAGCATGACGTAATGGGGGGGTGTTATCTCTTTTGTCGAAAATCAGCCTTTTTTGCTCGAACATTAAATGCCTCCAAATGGTCTTTAATTAACTTCCCGGGGTGAAGAAACCCTTTTTGAGAACTCAGAGTGAGTAAATTGGCCATTTTCATGCACTTTTAACCATTCCATAAATCTTGTGTGTAGGGCCCCTGGAAGCATGAAAATCACTTTAAACATGCTAATTTTAGCTCTAACACTGATGATCCACCTACAAATGTGAACTGACGTTCAAAAATAAAACATTTGAAAACGGACCATTTTCCACATTTCTGAAGCATGACGTAATGGGGGGGTGTTATCTCTTTTGTCAAAAATCAGCTGTTTTTGCTTGAACATTAAATGCCTCCAAATAGTATTTAATTCACTTCCCGAGCCCCTGGAAGCATGAAAATCACTTTAAACATGCTAATTTTAGCTCTAACACTGATGATCCACCTACAAATGTGAACTGACGTTCAAAAATAAAACATTTGAAAACGGACCATTTTCCACATTTCTGAAGCATGACGTAATGGGGGGGTGTTATCTCTTTTGTCGAAAATCAGCAGTTTTTGCTCGAACATTAAATGCCTCCAAATGGTATTTAATTAACTTCCCGGGGTGAAGAAACCCTTTTTGAGAACTCAGAGTGAGTAAATTGGCCATTTTCATGCACTTTTAACCATTCCATAAATCTTGTGTTTAGGGCCCCTGGAAGCATGAAAATCACTTTAAACATGCTAATTTTAGCTCTAACACTGATGATCCACCTACAAATGTGAACTGACGTTCAAAAATAAAACATTTGAAAACGGACCATTTTCCACATTTCTGAAGCATGACGTAATGGGGGGGTGTTATCTCTTTTGTCAAAAATCAGCTGTTTTTGATTGAACATTAAATGCCTCCAAATAGTATTTAATTCACTTCCCGAGCCCCTGGAAGCATGAAAATCACTTTAAACATGCTAATTTTAGCTCTAACACTGATGATCCACCTACAAATGTGAACTGACGTTCAAAAATAAAACATTTGAAAACGGACCATTTTCCACATTTCTGAAGCATGACGTAATGGGGGGGTGTTATCTCTTTTGTCGAAAATCAGCCGTTTTTGCTCGAACATTAAATGCCTCCAAATGGTATTTAATTAACTTCCCGGGGTGAAGAAACCCTTTTTGAGAACTCAGAGTGAGTAAATTGGCCATTTTCATGCACTTTTAACCATTCCATAAATCTTGTGTTTAGGGCCCCTGGAAGCATGAAAATCACTTTAAACATGCTAATTTTAGCTCCAACACTGATGATCCACCTACAAATGTGAACTGACATTCAAAAATAAAACATTTTAAAACGGACCATTTTCCACATTTCTGAAGCATGACGTAATGGGGGGGTGTTATCTCTTTTGTCAAAAATCAGCTGTTTTTGATTGAACATTAAATGCCTCCAAATAGTATTTAATTAACTTCCCGAGCCCCTGGAAGCATGAACATCACTATAAACATGCTAATTTTAGCTCTAACACTGATGATCCACCTACAAATGTGAACAGACGTTCCAAAATAAAACATTTGAAAACGGACCATTTTCCACATTTCTGAAGCATGACTTAATGGGGGGGGTGTTATCTCTTTTGTCGAAAATCAGCCGTTTCTGCTCGAACATTAAATGCCTCCAAATGGTATTTAATTAACTTCCCGGGGTGAAGAAACCCTTTTTGAGAACTCAGAGTGAGTAAATTGGCCATTTTCATGCACTTTTAACCATTCCATAAATCTTGTGTTTAGGGCCCCTGGAAGCATGAAAATCACTTTAAACATGCTAATTTTAGCTCTAACACTGATGATCCACCTACAAATGTGAACTGACGTTCAAAAATAAAACATTTGAAAACGGACCATTTTCCACATTTCTGAAGCATGACGTAATGGGGGGGTGTTATCTCTTTTGTCGAAAATCAGCCGTTTTTGCTCGAACATTAAATGCCTCCAAATGGTATTTAATTAACTTCCCGGGGTGAAGAAACCCTTTTTGAGAACTCACAGTGAGTAAATTGGCCATTTTCATGCACTTTTAATCATTCCATAAATCTTGTGTTTAGGGCCCCTGGAAGCATGAAAATCACTTTAAACATGCTAATTTTAGCTCTAACACTGATGATCCACCTACAAATGTGAACTGACGTTCAAAAATAAAACATTTGAAAACGGACCATTTTCCACATTTCTGAAGCATGACGTAATGGGGGGTGTTATCTCTTTTGTCAAAAATCAGCTGTTTTTGATTGAACATTAAATGCCTCCAAATAGTATTTAATTCACTTCCCGAGCCCCTGGAAGCATGAAAATCACTTTAAACATGCTAATTTTAGCTCTAACACTGATGATCCACCTACAAATGTGAACTGATGTTCAAAAATAAAACATTTGAAAACGGACCATTTTCCACATTTCTGAAGCATGACGTAATGGGGGGTGTTATCTCTTTTGTCAAAAATCAGCTGTTTTTGCTTGAACATTAAATGCCTCCAAATAGTATTTAATTCACTTCCCGAGCCCCTGGAAGCATGAAAATCACTTTAAACATGCTAATTTTAGCTCTAACACTGATGATCCACCTACAAATGTGAACTGACGTTCAAAAATAAAACATTTGAAAACGGACCATTTTCCACATTTCTGAAGCATGACGTAATTGGGGGGTGTTATCTCTTTTGTCGAAAATCAGCCGTTTTTGCTCGAACATTAAATGCCTCCAAATGGTATTTAATTAACTTCCCGGGGTGAAGAAACCCTTTTTGAGAACTCAGAATGAGTAAATTGGCCATTTTCATGCACTTTTAACCATTCCATAAATCTTGTGTTTAGGGCCCCTGGAAGCATGAAAATCACGTTAAACATGCTAATGTTAGCTCTAACACTGATGATCCACCTACAAATGTGAACTGACGTTCAAAAATAAAACATTTGAAAACGGACCATTTTCCATATTTCTGAAGCATGACGTTAAGGGGGGGTGTTATCTCTTTTGTCAAAAATCAGCTGTTTTTGCTTGAACATTAAATGCCTCCAAATAGTATTTAATTCACTTCCCGAGCCCCTGGAAGCGTGAAAATCCCTTTAAACATGCTAATTTTAGCTCTAACACTGATGATCCACCTACAAATGTGAACTGACGTTCAAAAATAAAACATTTGAAAACGGACCATTTTCCACATTTCTGAAGCATGACGTAATGGGGGGGTGTTATCTCTTTTGTCGAAAATCAGCCGTTTTTGCTCGAACATTAAATGCCTCCAAATGGTATTTAATTAACTTCCCGGGGTGAAGAAACCCTTTTTGAGAACTCAGAGTGAGTAAATTGGCCATTTTCATGCACTTTTAACCATTCCATAAATCTTGTGTTTAGGGCCCCTGGAAGCATGAAAATCAATTTAAACATGCTAATTTTAGCTCTAACACTGATGATCCACCTACAAATGTAAACTGACGTTCAAAAATAAAACATTTGAAAACGGACCATTTTCCACATTTCTGAAGCATGACGTAATGGGGGGGTGTTATCTCTTTTGTCAAAAATCAGCTGTTTTTGATTGAACATTAAATGCCTCCAAATAGTATTTAATTCATTTCCCGAGCCCCTGGAAGCATGAAAATCACTTTAAACATGCTAATTTTAGCTCTAACACTGATGATCCACCTACAAATGTGAACTGACGTTCAAAAATAAAACATTTGAAAACGGACCATTTTCCACATTTCTGAAGCATGACGTAATGGGGGGGTGTTATCTCTTTTGTCAAAAATCAGCTGTTTTTGATTGAACATTAAATGCCTCCAAATAGTATTTAATTCACTTCCCGAGCCCCTGGAAGCATGAAAATCACTTTAAACATGCTAATTTTAGCTCTAACACTGATGATCCACCTACAAATGTGAACTGACGTTCAAAAATAAAACATTTGAAAACGGATCATTTTCCACATTTCTGAAGCATGACGTAATGGGGGGTGTTATCTCTTTTGTCGAAAATCAGCTGTTTTTGCTCGAACATTAAATGCCTCCAAATGGTATTTAATTAACTTCCCGGGGTGAAGAAACCCTTTTTGAGAACTCAGAGTGAGTAAATTGGCCATTTTCATGCACTTTTAACCATTCCATAAATCTTGTGTTTAGGGCCCCTGGAAGCATGAAAATCACTTTAAACATGCTAATTTTAGCTCTAACACTGATGATCCACCTACAAATGTGAACTGACGTTCAAAAATAAAACATTTGAAAAAGGACCATTTTCCACATTTCTGAAGCATGACGTAATGGGGGGGGGGTGTTATCTCTTTTGTCAAAAATCAGCTGTTTTTGATTGAACATTAAATGCCTCCAAATAGTATTTAATTCATTTCCCGAGCCCCTGGAAGCATGAAAATCACTTTAAACATGCTAATTTTAGCTCTAACACTGATGATCCACCTACAAATGTGAACTGATGTTCAAAAATAAAACATTTGAAAACGGACCATTTTCCACATTTCTGAAGCATGACGTAATGGGGGGGTGTTATCTCTTTTGTCGAAAATCAGCTGTTTTTGCTCGAACATTAAATGCCTCCAAATGGTCTTTAGTTAACTTCCCGGGGTGAAGAAACCCTTTTTGAGAACTCAGAGTGAGTAAATTGGCCATTTTCATGCACTTTTAACCATTCCATAAATCTTGTGTTTAGGGCCCCTGGAAGCATGAAAATCACTTTAAACATGCTAATTTTAGCTCTAACACTGATGATCCACCTACAAATGTGAACTGACGTTCAAAAATAAAACATTTGAAAACGGACCATTTTCCACATTTCTGAAGCATGACGTAATGGGGGGGTGTTATCTCTTTTGTCGAAAATCAGCCGTTTTTGCTCGAACATTAAATGCCTCCAAATGGTATTTAATTAACTTCCCGGGGTGAAGAAACCCTTTTTGAGAACTCAGAGTGAGTAAATTGGCCATTTTCATGCACTTTTAACCATTCCATAAATCTTGTGTTTAGGGCCCCTGGAAGCATGAAAATCACTTTAAACATGCTAATTTTAGCTCCAACACTGATGATCCACCTACAAATGTGAACTGACATTCAAAATTAAAACATTTGAAAACGGACCATTTTCCACATTTCTGAAGCATGACGTAATGGGGGGGTGTTATCTCTTTTGTCAAAAATCAGCTGTTTTTGATTGAACATTAAATGCCTCCAAATAGTATTTAATTCACTTCCCGAGCCCCTGGAAGCATGAACATCACTATAAACATGCTAATTTTAGCTCTAACACTGATGATCCACCTACAAATGTGAACTGACGTTCAAAAATAAAACATTTGAAAACGGACCATTTTCCACATTTCTGAAGCATGACGTAATGGGGGGGTGTTATCTCTTTTGTCGAAAATCAGCCGTTTTTGCTCAAACATTAAATGCCTCCAAACGGTATTTAATTAACTTCCCGGGGTGAAGAAACCCTTTTTGAGAACTCAGAGTGAGTAAATTGGCCATTTTCATGCACTTTTAACCATTCCATAAATCTTGTGTTTAGGGCCCCTGGAAGCATGAAAATCACTTTAAACATGCTAATTTTAGCTCTAACACTGATGATCCACCTACAAATGTGAACTGACGTTCAAAAATAAAACATTTGAAAACGGACCATTTTCCACATTTCTGAAGCATGACGTAATGGGGGGGTGTTATCTCTTTTGTCAAAAATCAGCTGTTTTTGATTGAACATTAAATGCCTCCAAATAGTATTTAATTCACTTCCCGAGCCCCTGGAAGCATGAAAATCACTTTAAACATGCTAATTTTAGCTCTAACACTGATGATCCACCTACAAATGTGAACTGATGTTCAAAAATAAAATATTTGAAAACGGACCATTTTCCACATTTCTGAAGCATGACGTAATGGGGGGGTGTTATCTCTTTTGTTGAAAATCAGCCGTTTTTGCTCGAACATTAAATGCCTCCAAATGGTATTTAATTGACTTCCCGGGGTGAAGAAACCCTTTTTGAGAACTCAGAGTGAGTAAATTGGCCATTTTCATGCACTTTTAACCATTCCATAAATCTTGTGTTTAGGGCCCCTGGAAGCATGAAAATCACTTTAAACATGCTAATTTTAGCTCTAACACTGATGATCCACCTACAAATGTGAACTGACGTTCAAAAATAAAACATTTGAAAACGGACCATTTTCCACATTTCTGAAGCATGACGTAATGGGGGGGTGTTATCTCTTTTGTCAAAAATCAGCTGTTTTTGCTTGAACATTAAATGCCTCCAAATAGTATTTAATTCACTTCCCGAGCCCCTGGAAGCATGAAAATCACTTTAAACATGCTAATTTTAGCTCTAACACTGATGATCCACCTACAAATGTGAACTGACGTTCAAAAATAAAACATTTGAAAACGGACCATTTTCCACATTTCTGAAGCATGACGTAATGGGGGGGTGTTATCTCTTTTGTCGAAAATCAGCAGTTTTTGCTCGAACATTAAATGCCTCCAAATGGTATTTAATTAACTTCCCGGGGTGAAGAAACCCTTTTTGAGAACTCAGAGTGAGTAAATTGGCCATTTTCATGCACTTTTAACCATTCCATAAATCTTGTGTTTAGGGCCCCTGGAAGCATGAAAATCACTTTAAACATGCTAATTTTAGCTCTAACACTGATGATCCACCTACAAATGTGAACTGACGTTCAAAAATAAAACATTTGAAAATGGACCATTTTCCACATTTCTGAAGCATGACGTAATGGGGGGGGTGTTATCTCTTTTGTCAAAAATCAGCTGTTTTTGATTGAACATTAAATGCCTCCAAATAGTATTTAATTAACTTCCCGAGCCCCTGGAAGCATGAACATCACTATAAACATGCTAATTTTAGCTCTAACACTGATGATCCACCTACAAATGTGAACAGACGTTCCAAAATAAAACATTTGAAAACTGACCATTTTCCACATTTCTGAAGCATGACTTAATGGGGGGGGTGTTATCTCTTTTGTCGAAAATCAGCCGTTTCTGCTCGAACATTAAATGCCTCCAAATGGTATTTAATTAACTTCCCGGGGTGAAGAAACCCTTTTTGAGAACTCAGAGTGAGTAAATTGGCCATTTTCATGCACTTTTAACCATTCCATAAATCTTGTTTTTAGGGCCCCTGGAAGCATGAAAATCACTTTAAACATGCTAATTTTAGCTCTAACACTGATGATCCACCTACAAATGTGAACTGACGTTCAAAAATAAAACATTTGAAAACGGACCATTTTCCACATTTCTGAAGCATGACGTAATGGGGGGGTGTTATCTCTTTTGTCAAAAATCAGCTGTTTTTCTTGAACATTAAATGCCTCCAAATAGTATTTAATTCACTTCCCGAGCCCCTGGAAGCATGAAAATCACTTTAAACATGCTAATTTTAGCTCTAACACTGATGATTCACCTACAAATGTGAACTGACGTTCAAAAATAAAACATTTGAAAACGGACCATTTTCCACATTTCTGAAGCATGACGTAATGGGGGGGTGTTATCTCTTTTGTCGAAAATCAGCCGTTTTTGCTCGAACATTAAATGCCTCCAAATGGTATTTAATTAACTTCCCGGGGTGAAGAAACCCTTTTTGAGAACTCACAGTGAGTAAATTGGCCATTTTCATGCACTTTTAACCATTCCATAAATCTTGTGTTTAGGGCCCCTGGAAGCATGAAAATCACTTTAAACATGCTAATTTTAGCTCTAACACTGATGATCCACCTACAAATGTGAACTGACGTTCAAAAATAAAACATTTGAAAACGGACCATTTTCCACATTTCTGAAGCATGACGTAATGGGGGGGTGTTATCTCTTTTGTCAAAAATCAGCTGTTTTTGCTTGAACATTAAATGCCTCCAAATAGTATTTAATTCACTTCCCGAGCCCCTGGAAGCATGAAAATCACTTTAAACATGCTAATTTTAGCTCTAACACTGATGATCCACCCACAAATGTGAACTGACGTTCAAAAATAAAACATTTGAAAACTGACCATTTTCCACATTTCTGAAGCATGACGTAATGGGGGGGTGTTATCTCTTTTGTCGAAAATCAGCCGTTTTTGCTCGAACATTAAATGCCTCCAAATGGTATTTAATTAACTTCCCGGGGTGAAGAAACCCTTTTTGAGAACTCAGAGTGAGTAAATTGGCCATTTTCATGCACTTTTAACCATTCCATAAATCTTGTGTTTAGGGCCCCTGGAAGCATGAAAATCACTTTAAACATGCTAATTTTAGCTCTAACACTGATGATCCACCTACAAATGTGAACTGACGTTCAAAAATAAAACATTTGAAAACTGACCATTTTCCACATTTCTGAAGCATGACGTAATGGGGGGGTGTTATCTCTTTTGTCAAAAATCAGCTGTTTTTGATTGAACATTAAATGCCTCCAAATAGTATTTAATTCACTTCCCGAGCCCCTGGAAGCATGAAAATCACTTTAAACATGCTAATTTTAGCTCTAACACTGATGATCCACCTACAAATGTGAACAGATGTTCAAAAATAAAACATTTGAAAACGGACCATTTTCCACATTTCTGAAGCATGACGTAATGGGGGGGTGTTATCTCTTTTGTCAAAAATCAGCTGTTTTTGCTTGAACATTAAATGCCTCCAAATAGTATTTAATTCACTTCCCGAGCCCCTGGAAGCATGAAAATCACTTTAAACATGCTAATTTTAGCTCTAACACTGATGATCCACCTACAAATGTGAACTGACGTTCAAAAATAAAACATTTGAAAACGGACCATTTTCCACATTTCTGAAGCATGACGTAATTGGGGGGTGTTATCTCTTTTGTCGAAAATCAGCTGTTTTTGCTCGAACATTAAATGTCTCCAAATGGTATTTAATTAACTTCCCGGGGTGAAGAAACCCTTTTTGAGAACTCAGAGTGAGTAAATTGGCCATTTTCATGCACTTTTAACCATTCCATAAATCTTGTGTTTAGGGCCCCTGGAAGCATGAAAATCACTTTAAACATGCTAATTTTAGCTCTAACACTGATGATCCACCTACAAATGTGAACTGACGTTCAAAAATAAAACATTTGAAAACGGACCATTTTCCATATTTCTGAAGCATGACGTTAAGGGGGGGTGTTATCTCTTTTGTCAAAAATCAGCTGTTTTTGCTTGAACATTAAATGCCTCCAAATAGTATTTAATTCACTTCCCGAGCCCCTGGAAGCATGAAAATCCCTTTAAACATGCTAATTTTAGCTCTAACACTGATGATCCACCTACAAATGTGAACTGACGTTCAAAAATAAAACATTTGAAAACGGACCATTTTCCACATTTCTGAAGCATGACGTAATGGGGGGGTGTTATCTCTTTTGTCGAAAATCAGCAGTTTTTGCTCGAACATTAAATGCGTCCAAATGGTATTTAATTAACTTCCCGGGGTGAAGAAACCCTTTTTGAGAACTCAGAGTGAGTAAATTGGCCATTTTCATGCACTTTTAACCATTCCATAAATCTTGTGTTTAGGGCCCCTGGAAGCATGAAAATCACTTTAAACATGCTAATTTTAGCTCTAACACTGATGATCCACCTACAAATGTGAACTGACGTTCAAAAATAAAACATTTGAAAAAGGACCATTTTCCACATTTCTGAAGCATGACGTAATGGGGGGGGGTGTTATCTCTTTTGTCAAAAATCAGCTGTTTTTGATTGAACATTAAATGCCTCCAAATAGTATTTAATTCACTTCCCGAGCCCCTGGAAGCATGAAAATCACTTTAAACATGCTAATTTTAGCTCTAACACTGATGATCCACCTACAAATGTGAACTGATGTTCAAAAATAAAACATTTGAAAACGGACCATTTTCCACATTTCTGAAGCATGACGTAATGGGGGGGTGTTATCTCTTTTGTCGAAAATCAGCCGTTTTTGCTCGAACATTAAATGCCTCCAAGTGGTCTTTAATTAACTTCCCGGGGTGAAGAAACCCTTTTTGAGAACTCAGAGTGAGTAAATTGGCCATTTTCATGCACTTTTAACCATTCCATAAATCTTGTGTTTAGGGCCCCTGGAAGCATGAAAATCACTTTAAATATGCTAATTTTAGCTCTAACACTGATGATCCACCTACAAATGTGAACTGACGTTCAAAAATAAAACATTTGAAAACGGACCATTTTCCACATTTCTGAAGCATGACGTAATGGGGGGGTGTTATCTCTTTTGTCAAAAATCAGCTGTTTTTGATTGAACATTAAATGCCTCCAAATAGTATTTAATTCACTTCCCGAGCCCCTGGAAGCATGAAAATCACTTTAAACATGCTAATTTTAGCTCTAACACTGATGATCCACCTACAAATGTGAACTGACGTTCAAAAATAAAACATTTGAAAACGGACCATTTTCCACATTTCTGAAGCATGACGTAATGGGGGGGTGTTATCTCTTTTGTCGAAAATCAGCCGTTTTTGCTCGAACATTAAATGCCTCCAAATGGTATTTAATTAACTTCCCGGGGTGAAGAAACCCTTTTTGAGAACTCAGAGTGAGTAAATTGGCCATTTTCATGCACTTTTAACCATTCCATAAATCTTGTGTTTAGGGCCCCTGGAAGCATGAAAATCACTTTAAACATGCTAATTTTAGCTCTAACACTGATGATCCACCTACAAATGTGAACTGACGTTCAAAAATAAAACATTTGAAAACGGACCATTTTCCACATTTCTGAAGCATGACGTAATGGGGGGGTGTTATCTCTTTTGTCAAAAATCAGCTGTTTTTGCTTGAACATTAAATGCCTCCAAATAGTATTTAATTCACTTCCCGAGCCCCTGGAAGCATGAAAATCACTTTAAACATGCTAATTTTAGCTCTAACACTGATGATCCACCTACAAATGTGAACTGACGTTCAAAAATAAAACATTTGAAAACGGACCATTTTCCACATTTCTGAAGCATGACGTAATGGGGGGCTGTTATCTCTTTTGTCGAAAATCAGCCGTTTTTGCTCGAACATTAAATGCCTCCAAATGGTATTTAATTAACTTCCCGGGGTGAAGAAACCCTTTTTGAGAACTCAGAGTGAGTAAATTGGCCATTTTCATGCACTTTTAACCATTCCATAAATCTTGTGTTTAGGGCCCTGGAAGCATGAAAATCACTTTAAACATGCTAATTTTAGCTCTAACACTGATGATCCACCTACAAATGTGAACTGACGTTCAAAAATAAAACATTTGAAAACGGACCATTTTCCACATTTCTGAAGCATGACGTAATGGGGGGGTGTTATCTCTTTTGTCAAAAATCAGCTGTTTTTGCTTGAACATTAAATGCCTCCAAATAGTATTTAATTCACTTCCCGAGCCCCTGGAAGCATGAAAATCACTTTAAACATGCTAATTTTAGCTCTAACACTGATGATCCACCTACAAATGTGAACTGACGTTCAAAAATAAAACATTTGAAAACGGACCATTTTCCACATTTCTGAAGCATGACGTAATGGGGGGGGTGTTATCTCTTTTGTCGAAAATCAGCCGTTTTTGCTCGAACATTAAATGCCTCCAAATGGTATTTAATTAACTTCCCGGGGTGAAGAAACCCTTTTTGAGAACTCAGAGTGAGTAAATTGGCCATTTTCATGCACTTTTAACCATTCCATAAATCATGTGTTTAGGGCCCCTGGAAGCATGAAAATCACTTTAAACATGCTAATTTTAGCTCCAACACTGATGATCCACCTACAAATGTGAACTGACATTCAAAAATAAAACATTTTAAAACGGACCATTTTCCACATTTCTGAAGCATGACGTAATGGGGGGGTGTTATCTCTTTTGTCAAAAATCAGCTGTTTTTGATTGAACATTAAATGCCTCCAAATAGTATTTAATTAACTTCCCGAGCCCCTGGAAGCATGAACATCACTATAAACATGCTAATTTTAGCTCTAACACTGATGATCCACCTACAAATGTGAACAGACGTTCCAAAATAAAACATTTGAAAACGGACCATTTTCCACATTTCTGAAGCATGACTTAATGGGGGGGTGTTATCTCTTTTGTCAAAAATCAGCTGTTTTTCTTGAACATTAAATGCCTCCAAATAGTATTTAATTCACTTCCCGAGCCCCTGGAAGCATGAAAATCACTTTAAACATGCTAATTTTAGCTCTAACACTGATGATTCATCTACAAATGTGAACTGACGTTCAAAAATAAAACATTTGAAAACGGACCATTTTCCACATTTCTGAAGCATGACGTAATGGGGGGGTGTTATCTCTTTTGTCGAAAATCAGCCGTTTTTGCTCGAACATTAAATGCCTCCAAATGGTATTTAATTAACTTCCCGGGGTGAAGAAACCCTTTTTGAGAACTCACAGTGAGTAAATTGGCCATTTTCATGCACTTTTAACCATTCCATAAATCTTGTGTTTAGGGCCCCTGGAAGCATGAAAATCACTTTAAACATGCTAATTTTAGCTCTAACACTGATGATCCACCTACAAATGTGAACTGACGTTCAAAAATAAAACATTTGAAAACGGATCATTTTCCACATTTCTGAAGCATGACGTAATGGGGGGTGTTATCTCTTTTGTCGAAAATCAGCTGTTTTTGCTCGAACATTAAATGCCTCCAAATGGTATTTAATTAACTTCCCGGGGTGAAGAAACCCTTTTTGAGAACTCAGAGTGAGTAAATTGGCCATTTTCATGCACTTTTAACCATTCCATAAATCTTGTGTTTAGGGCCCCTGGAAGCATGAAAATCACTTTAAACATGCTAATTTTAGCTCTAACACTGATGATCCACCTACAAATGTGAACTGACGTTCAAAAATAAAACATTTGAAAAAGGACCATTTTCCACATTTCTGAAGCATGACGTAATGGGGGGGGTGTTATCTCTTTTGTCAAAAATCAGCTGTTTTTGATTGAACATTAAATGCCTCCAAATAGTATTTAATTCACTTCCCGAGCCCCTGGAAGCATGAAAATCACTTTAAACATGCTAATTTTAGCTCTAACACTGATGATCCACCTACAAATGTGAACTGATGTTCAAAAATAAAACATTTGAAAACGGACCATTTTCCACATTTCTGAAGCATGACGTAATGGGGGGGTGTTATCTCTTTTGTCGAAAATCAGCCTTTTTTGCTCGAACATTAAATGCCTCCAAATGGTCTTTAATTAACTTCCCGGGGTGAAGAAACCCTTTTTGAGAACTCAGAGTGAGTAAATTGGCCATTTTCATGCACTTTTAACCATTCCATAAATCTTGTGTGTAGGGCCCCTGGAAGCATGAAAATCACTTTAAACATGCTAATTTTAGCTCTAACACTGATGATCCACCTACAAATGTGAACTGACGTTCAAAAATAAAACATTTGAAAACGGACCATTTTCCACATTTCTGAAGCATGACGTAATGGGGGGGTGTTATCTCTTTTGTCAAAAATCAGCTGTTTTTGCTTGAACATTAAATGCCTCCAAATAGTATTTAATTCACTTCCCGAGCCCCTGGAAGCATGAAAATCACTTTAAACATGCTAATTTTAGCTCTAACACTGATGATCCACCTACAAATGTGAACTGACGTTCAAAAATAAAACATTTGAAAACGGACCATTTTCCACATTTCTGAAGCATGACGTAATGGGGGGGTGTTATCTCTTTTGTCGAAAATCAGCAGTTTTTGCTCGAACATTAAATGCCTCCAAATGGTATTTAATTAACTTCCCGGGGTGAAGAAACCCTTTTTGAGAACTCAGAGTGAGTAAATTGGCCATTTTCATGCACTTTTAACCATTCCATAAATCTTGTGTTTAGGGCCCCTGGAAGCATGAAAATCACTTTAAACATGCTAATTTTAGCTCTAACACTGATGATCCACCTACAAATGTGAACTGACGTTCAAAAATAAAACATTTGAAAACGGACCATTTTCCACATTTCTGAAGCATGACGTAATGGGGGGGTGTTATCTCTTTTGTCAAAAATCAGCTGTTTTTGATTGAACATTAAATGCCTCCAAATAGTATTTAATTCACTTCCCGAGCCCCTGGAAGCATGAAAATCACTTTAAACATGCTAATTTTAGCTCTAACACTGATGATCCACCTACAAATGTGAACTGACGTTCAAAAATAAAACATTTGAAAACGGACCATTTTCCACATTTCTGAAGCATGACGTAATGGGGGGGTGTTATCTCTTTTGTCGAAAATCAGCCGTTTTTGCTCGAACATTAAATGCCTCCAAATGGTATTTAATTAACTTCCCGGGGTGAAGAAACCCTTTTTGAGAACTCAGAGTGAGTAAATTGGCCATTTTCATGCACTTTTAACCATTCCATAAATCTTGTGTTTAGGGCCCCTGGAAGCATGAAAATCACTTTAAACAT
The DNA here is from genome assembly GCF_964263255.1 of Lissotriton vulgaris. Classification (NCBI taxonomy): domain Eukaryota; kingdom Metazoa; phylum Chordata; class Amphibia; order Caudata; family Salamandridae; genus Lissotriton; species Lissotriton vulgaris. The sequence goes on along the minus strand of NW_028249569.1, from coordinate 62,434 downwards.
GCTAATTTTAGCTCCAACACTGATGATCCACCTACAAATGTGAACTGACATTCAAAAATAAAACATTTTAAAACGGACCATTTTCCACATTTCTGAAGCATGACGTAATGGGGGGGTGTTATCTCTTTTGTCAAAAATCAGCTGTTTTTGATTGAACATTAAATGCCTCCAAATAGTATTTAATTAACTTCCCGAGCCCCTGGAAGCATGAACATCACTATAAACATGCTAATTTTAGCTCTAACACTGATGATCCACCTACAAATGTGAACAGACGTTCCAAAATAAAACATTTGAAAACGGACCATTTTCCACATTTCTGAAGCATGACTTAATGGGGGGGGTGTTATCTCTTTTGTCGAAAATCAGCCGTTTCTGCTCGAACATTAAATGCCTCCAAATGGTATTTAATTAACTTCCCGGGGTGAAGAAACCCTTTTTGAGAACTCAGAGTGAGTAAATTGGCCATTTTCATGCACTTTTAACCATTCCATAAATCTTGTGTTTAGGGCCCCTGGAAGCATGAAAATCACTTTAAACATGCTAATTTTAGCTCTAACACTGATGATCCACCTACAAATGTGAACTGACGTTCAAAAATAAAACATTTGAAAACGGACCATTTTCCACATTTCTGAAGCATGACGTAATGGGGGGGTGTTATCTCTTTTGTCGAAAATCAGCCGTTTTTGCTCGAACATTAAATGCCTCCAAATGGTATTTAATTAACTTCCCGGGGTGAAGAAACCCTTTTTGAGAACTCACAGTGAGTAAATTGGCCATTTTCATGCACTTTTAATCATTCCATAAATCTTGTGTTTAGGGCCCCTGGAAGCATGAAAATCACTTTAAACATGCTAATTTTAGCTCTAACACTGATGATCCACCTACAAATGTGAACTGACGTTCAAAAATAAAACATTTGAAAACGGACCATTTTCCACATTTCTGAAGCATGACGTAATGGGGGGTGTTATCTCTTTTGTCAAAAATCAGCTGTTTTTGATTGAACATTAAATGCCTCCAAATAGTATTTAATTCACTTCCCGAGCCCCTGGAAGCATGAAAATCACTTTAAACATGCTAATTTTAGCTCTAACACTGATGATCCACCTACAAATGTGAACTGATGTTCAAAAATAAAACATTTGAAAACGGACCATTTTCCACATTTCTGAAGCATGACGTAATGGGGGGTGTTATCTCTTTTGTCAAAAATCAGCTGTTTTTGCTTGAACATTAAATGCCTCCAAATAGTATTTAATTCACTTCCCGAGCCCCTGGAAGCATGAAAATCACTTTAAACATGCTAATTTTAGCTCTAACACTGATGATCCACCTACAAATGTGAACTGACGTTCAAAAATAAAACATTTGAAAACGGACCATTTTCCACATTTCTGAAGCATGACGTAATTGGGGGGTGTTATCTCTTTTGTCGAAAATCAGCCGTTTTTGCTCGAACATTAAATGCCTCCAAATGGTATTTAATTAACTTCCCGGGGTGAAGAAACCCTTTTTGAGAACTCAGAATGAGTAAATTGGCCATTTTCATGCACTTTTAACCATTCCATAAATCTTGTGTTTAGGGCCCCTGGAAGCATGAAAATCACGTTAAACATGCTAATGTTAGCTCTAACACTGATGATCCACCTACAAATGTGAACTGACGTTCAAAAATAAAACATTTGAAAACGGACCATTTTCCATATTTCTGAAGCATGACGTTAAGGGGGGGTGTTATCTCTTTTGTCAAAAATCAGCTGTTTTTGCTTGAACATTAAATGCCTCCAAATAGTATTTAATTCACTTCCCGAGCCCCTGGAAGCGTGAAAATCCCTTTAAACATGCTAATTTTAGCTCTAACACTGATGATCCACCTACAAATGTGAACTGACGTTCAAAAATAAAACATTTGAAAACGGACCATTTTCCACATTTCTGAAGCATGACGTAATGGGGGGGTGTTATCTCTTTTGTCGAAAATCAGCCGTTTTTGCTCGAACATTAAATGCCTCCAAATGGTATTTAATTAACTTCCCGGGGTGAAGAAACCCTTTTTGAGAACTCAGAGTGAGTAAATTGGCCATTTTCATGCACTTTTAACCATTCCATAAATCTTGTGTTTAGGGCCCCTGGAAGCATGAAAATCAATTTAAACATGCTAATTTTAGCTCTAACACTGATGATCCACCTACAAATGTAAACTGACGTTCAAAAATAAAACATTTGAAAACGGACCATTTTCCACATTTCTGAAGCATGACGTAATGGGGGGGTGTTATCTCTTTTGTCAAAAATCAGCTGTTTTTGATTGAACATTAAATGCCTCCAAATAGTATTTAATTCATTTCCCGAGCCCCTGGAAGCATGAAAATCACTTTAAACATGCTAATTTTAGCTCTAACACTGATGATCCACCTACAAATGTGAACTGACGTTCAAAAATAAAACATTTGAAAACGGACCATTTTCCACATTTCTGAAGCATGACGTAATGGGGGGGTGTTATCTCTTTTGTCAAAAATCAGCTGTTTTTGATTGAACATTAAATGCCTCCAAATAGTATTTAATTCACTTCCCGAGCCCCTGGAAGCATGAAAATCACTTTAAACATGCTAATTTTAGCTCTAACACTGATGATCCACCTACAAATGTGAACTGACGTTCAAAAATAAAACATTTGAAAACGGATCATTTTCCACATTTCTGAAGCATGACGTAATGGGGGGTGTTATCTCTTTTGTCGAAAATCAGCTGTTTTTGCTCGAACATTAAATGCCTCCAAATGGTATTTAATTAACTTCCCGGGGTGAAGAAACCCTTTTTGAGAACTCAGAGTGAGTAAATTGGCCATTTTCATGCACTTTTAACCATTCCATAAATCTTGTGTTTAGGGCCCCTGGAAGCATGAAAATCACTTTAAACATGCTAATTTTAGCTCTAACACTGATGATCCACCTACAAATGTGAACTGACGTTCAAAAATAAAACATTTGAAAAAGGACCATTTTCCACATTTCTGAAGCATGACGTAATGGGGGGGGGGTGTTATCTCTTTTGTCAAAAATCAGCTGTTTTTGATTGAACATTAAATGCCTCCAAATAGTATTTAATTCATTTCCCGAGCCCCTGGAAGCATGAAAATCACTTTAAACATGCTAATTTTAGCTCTAACACTGATGATCCACCTACAAATGTGAACTGATGTTCAAAAATAAAACATTTGAAAACGGACCATTTTCCACATTTCTGAAGCATGACGTAATGGGGGGGTGTTATCTCTTTTGTCGAAAATCAGCTGTTTTTGCTCGAACATTAAATGCCTCCAAATGGTCTTTAGTTAACTTCCCGGGGTGAAGAAACCCTTTTTGAGAACTCAGAGTGAGTAAATTGGCCATTTTCATGCACTTTTAACCATTCCATAAATCTTGTGTTTAGGGCCCCTGGAAGCATGAAAATCACTTTAAACATGCTAATTTTAGCTCTAACACTGATGATCCACCTACAAATGTGAACTGACGTTCAAAAATAAAACATTTGAAAACGGACCATTTTCCACATTTCTGAAGCATGACGTAATGGGGGGGTGTTATCTCTTTTGTCGAAAATCAGCCGTTTTTGCTCGAACATTAAATGCCTCCAAATGGTATTTAATTAACTTCCCGGGGTGAAGAAACCCTTTTTGAGAACTCAGAGTGAGTAAATTGGCCATTTTCATGCACTTTTAACCATTCCATAAATCTTGTGTTTAGGGCCCCTGGAAGCATGAAAATCACTTTAAACATGCTAATTTTAGCTCCAACACTGATGATCCACCTACAAATGTGAACTGACATTCAAAATTAAAACATTTGAAAACGGACCATTTTCCACATTTCTGAAGCATGACGTAATGGGGGGGTGTTATCTCTTTTGTCAAAAATCAGCTGTTTTTGATTGAACATTAAATGCCTCCAAATAGTATTTAATTCACTTCCCGAGCCCCTGGAAGCATGAACATCACTATAAACATGCTAATTTTAGCTCTAACACTGATGATCCACCTACAAATGTGAACTGACGTTCAAAAATAAAACATTTGAAAACGGACCATTTTCCACATTTCTGAAGCATGACGTAATGGGGGGGTGTTATCTCTTTTGTCGAAAATCAGCCGTTTTTGCTCAAACATTAAATGCCTCCAAACGGTATTTAATTAACTTCCCGGGGTGAAGAAACCCTTTTTGAGAACTCAGAGTGAGTAAATTGGCCATTTTCATGCACTTTTAACCATTCCATAAATCTTGTGTTTAGGGCCCCTGGAAGCATGAAAATCACTTTAAACATGCTAATTTTAGCTCTAACACTGATGATCCACCTACAAATGTGAACTGACGTTCAAAAATAAAACATTTGAAAACGGACCATTTTCCACATTTCTGAAGCATGACGTAATGGGGGGGTGTTATCTCTTTTGTCAAAAATCAGCTGTTTTTGATTGAACATTAAATGCCTCCAAATAGTATTTAATTCACTTCCCGAGCCCCTGGAAGCATGAAAATCACTTTAAACATGCTAATTTTAGCTCTAACACTGATGATCCACCTACAAATGTGAACTGATGTTCAAAAATAAAATATTTGAAAACGGACCATTTTCCACATTTCTGAAGCATGACGTAATGGGGGGGTGTTATCTCTTTTGTTGAAAATCAGCCGTTTTTGCTCGAACATTAAATGCCTCCAAATGGTATTTAATTGACTTCCCGGGGTGAAGAAACCCTTTTTGAGAACTCAGAGTGAGTAAATTGGCCATTTTCATGCACTTTTAACCATTCCATAAATCTTGTGTTTAGGGCCCCTGGAAGCATGAAAATCACTTTAAACATGCTAATTTTAGCTCTAACACTGATGATCCACCTACAAATGTGAACTGACGTTCAAAAATAAAACATTTGAAAACGGACCATTTTCCACATTTCTGAAGCATGACGTAATGGGGGGGTGTTATCTCTTTTGTCAAAAATCAGCTGTTTTTGCTTGAACATTAAATGCCTCCAAATAGTATTTAATTCACTTCCCGAGCCCCTGGAAGCATGAAAATCACTTTAAACATGCTAATTTTAGCTCTAACACTGATGATCCACCTACAAATGTGAACTGACGTTCAAAAATAAAACATTTGAAAACGGACCATTTTCCACATTTCTGAAGCATGACGTAATGGGGGGGTGTTATCTCTTTTGTCGAAAATCAGCAGTTTTTGCTCGAACATTAAATGCCTCCAAATGGTATTTAATTAACTTCCCGGGGTGAAGAAACCCTTTTTGAGAACTCAGAGTGAGTAAATTGGCCATTTTCATGCACTTTTAACCATTCCATAAATCTTGTGTTTAGGGCCCCTGGAAGCATGAAAATCACTTTAAACATGCTAATTTTAGCTCTAACACTGATGATCCACCTACAAATGTGAACTGACGTTCAAAAATAAAACATTTGAAAATGGACCATTTTCCACATTTCTGAAGCATGACGTAATGGGGGGGGTGTTATCTCTTTTGTCAAAAATCAGCTGGTTTTGATTGAACATTAAATGCCTCCAAATAGTATTTAATTCACTTCCCGAGCCCCTGGAAGCATGAAAATCACTTTAAACATGCTAATTTTAGCTCTAACACTGATGATCCACCTACAAATGTGAACTGACGTTCAAAAATAAAACATTTGAAAACGGACCATTTTCCACATTTCTGAAGCATGACGTAATAGGGGGGGGGTTATCTCTTTTGTCGAAAATCAGCCGTTTTTGCTCGAACATTAAATGCCTCCAAATGGTATTTAAATAACTTCCCGGGGTGAAGAAACCCTTTTTGAGAACTCAGAGTGAGTAAATTGGCCATTTTCATGCACTTTTAACCATTCCATAAATCTTGTGTTTAGGGCCCCTGGAAGCATGAAAATCACTTTAAACATGCTAATTTTAGCTCTAACACTGATGATCCACCTACAAATGTGAACTGACGTTCAAAAATAAAACATTTGAAAACGGACCATTTTCCACATTTCTGAAGCATGACGTAATGGGGGGGGTGTTATCTCTTTTGTCAAAAATCAGCTGTTTTTGCTTGAACATTAAATGCCTCCAAATAGTATTTAATTCACTTCCCGAGCCCCTGGAAGCATGAAAATCACTTTAAACATGCTAATTTTAGCTCTAACACTGATGATCCACCTACAAATGTGAACTGACGTTCAAAAATAAAACATTTGAAAACGGACCATTTTCCACATTTCTGAAGCATGACGTAATGGGGGGGTGTTATCTCTTTTGTCGAAAATCAGCCGTTTTTGCTCGAACATTAAATGCCTCCAAATGGTATTTAATTAACTTCCCGGGGTGAAGAAACCCTTTTTGAGAACTCAGAGTGAGTAAATTGGCCATTTTCATGCACTTTTAACCATTCCATAAATCTTGTGTTTAGGGCCCCTGGAAGCATGAAAATCACTTTAAACATGCTAATTTTAGCTCCAACACTGATGATCCACCTACAAATGTGAACTGACATTCAAAAATAAAACATTTTAAAACGGACCATTTTCCACATTTCTGAAGCATGACGTAATGGGGGGGTGTTATCTCTTTTGTCAAAAATCCGCTGTTTTTGATTGAACATTAAATGCCTCCAAATAGTATTTAATTCACTTCCCGAGCCCCTGGAAGCATGAACATCACTATAAACATGCTAATTTTAGCTCTAACACTGATGATCCACCTACAAATGTGAACTGACGTTCAAAAATAAAACATTTGAAAAGGGACCATTTTCCACATTTCTGAAGCATGACGTAATGGGGGGGTGTTATCTCTTTTGTCAAAAATCTGCTGTTTTTGATTGAACATTAAATGCCACCAAATAGTATTTAATTCACTTCCCGAGCCCCTGGAAGCATGAAAATCACTTTAAACATGCTAATTTTAGCTCTAACACTGATGATCCACCTACAAATGTGAACTGATGTTCAAAAATAAAACATTTGAAAACGGACCATTTTCCACATTTCTGAAGCATGACGTAATGGGGGGGTGTTATCTCTTTTGTCAAAAATCAGCTGTTTTTGCTTGAACATTAAATGCCTCCAAATAGTATTTAATTCACTTCCCGAGCCCCTGGAAGCATGAAAATCACTTTAAACATGCTAATTTTAGCTCTAACACTGATGATCCACCTACAAATGTGAACTGACGTTCAAAAATAAAACATTTGAAAACGGACCATTTTCCACATTTCTGAAGCATGACGTAATGGGGGGGTGTTATCTCTTTTGTCGAAAATCAGCCGTTTTTGCTCGAACATTAAATGCCTCCAAATGGTATTTAATTAACTTCCCGGGGTGAAGAAACCCTTTTTGAGAACTCAGAGTGAGTAAATTGGCCATTTTCATGCACTTTTAACCATTCCATAAATCTTGTGTTTAGGGCCCCTGGAAGCATGAAAATCACTTTAAACATGCTAATTTTAGCTCTAACACTGATGATCCACCTACAAATGTGAACTGAGGTTAAAAAATAAAACATTTGAAAACGGACCATTTTCCACATTTCTGAAGCATGACGTAATGGGGGGTGTTATCTCTTTTGTCAAAAATCAGCTGTTTTTGATTGAACATTAAATGCCTCCAAATAGTATTTAATTCACTTCCCGAGCCCCTGGAAGCATGAAAATCACTTTAAACATGCTAATTTTAGCTCTAACGCTGATGATCCACCTACAAATGTGAACTGACGTTCAAAAATAAAACATTTGAAAACGGATCATTTTCCACATTTCTGAAGCATGACGTAATGGGGGGTGTTATCTCTTTTGTCGAAAATCAGCCGTTTCTGCTCGAACATTAAATGCCTCCAAATGGTATTTAATTAACTTCCCGGGGTGAAGAAACCCTTTTTGAGGACTCAGAGTGAGTAAATTGGCAATTTTCATGCACTTTTAACCATTCCATAAATCTTGTGTTTAGGGCCCCTGGAAGCATGAAAATCACTTTAAACATGCTAATTTTAGCTCTAACACTGATGATCCACCTACAAATGTGAACTGACGTTCAAAAATAAAACATTTGAAAACGGACCATTTTCCATATTTCTGAAGCATGACGTAATGGGGGGGTGTTATCTCTTTTGTCAAAAATCAGCTGTTTTTGCTTGAACATTAAATGCCTCCAAATAGTATTTAATTCACTTCCCGAGCCCCTGGAAGCATGAAAATCACTTTAAACATGCTAATTTTAGCTCTAACACTGATAATCCACCTACAAATGTGAACTGACGTTCAAAAATAAAACATTTGTAAACGGACCATTTTCCACATTTCTGAAGCATGACGAAATGGGGGGGTGTTATCTCTTTTGTCAAAAATCTGCTGTTTTTGATTGAACATTAAATGCCACCAAATAGTATTTAATTCACTTCCCGAGCCCCTGGAAGCATGAAAATCACTTTAAACATGCTAATTTTAGCTCTAACACTGATGATCCACCTACAAATGTGAACTGATGTTCAAAAATAAAACATTTGAAAACGGACCATTTTCCACATTTCTGAAGCATGACGTAATGGGGGGGTGTTATCTCTTTTGTCAAAAATCAGCTGTTTTTGCTTGAACATTAAATGCCTCCAAATAGTATTTAATTCACTTCCCGAGCCCCTGGAAGCATGAAAATCACTTTAAACATGCTAATTTTAGCTCTAACACTGATGATCCACCTACAAATGTGAACTGATGTTCAAAAATAAAACATTTGAAAACGGACCATTTTCCACATTTCTGAAGCATGACGTAATGGGGGGGTGTTATCTCTTTTGTCAAAAATCAGCTGTTTTTGCTTGAACATTAAATGCCTCCAAATAGTATTTAATTCACTTCCCGAGCCCCTGGAAGCATGAAAATCACTTTAAACATGCTAATTTTAGCTCTAACACTGATGATCCACCTACAAATGTGAACTGACGTTCAAAAATAAAACATTTGAAAACGGACCATTTTCCACATTTCTGAAGCATGACGTAATGGGGGGGTGTTATCTCTTTTGTCGAAAATCAGCCGTTTTTGCTCGAACATTAAATGCCTCCAAATGGTATTTAATTAACTTCCCGGGGTGAAGAAACCCTTTTTGAGAACTCAGAGTGAGTAAATTGGCCATTTTCATGCACTTTTAACCATTCCATAAATCTTGTGTTTAGGGCCCCTGGAAGCATGAAAATCACTTTAAACATGCTAATTTTAGCTCTAACACTGATGATCCACCTACAAATGTGAACTGAGGTTAAAAAATAAAACATTTGAAAACGGACCATTTTCCACATTTCTGAAGCATGACGTAATGGGGGGTGTTATCTCTTTTGTCAAAAATCAGCTGTTTTTGATTGAACATTAAATGCCTCCAAATAGTATTTAATTCACTTCCCGAGCCCCTGGAAGCATGAAAATCACTTTAAACATGCTAATTTTAGCTCTAACGCTGATGATCCACCTACAAATGTGAACTGACGTTCAAAAATAAAACATTTGAAAACGGATCATTTTCCACATTTCTGAAGCATGACGTAATGGGGGGTGTTATCTCTTTTGTCGAAAATCAGCCGTTTCTGCTCGAACATTAAATGCCTCCAAATGGTATTTAATTAACTTCCCGGGGTGAAGAAACCCTTTTTGAGGACTCAGAGTGAGTAAATTGGCAATTTTCATGCACTTTTAACCATTCCATAAATCTTGTGTTTAGGGCCCCTGGAAGCATGAAAATCACTTTAAACATGCTAATTTTAGCTCTAACACTGATGATCCACCTACAAATGTGAACTGACGTTCAAAAATAAAACATTTGAAAACGGACCATTTTCCATATTTCTGAAGCATGACGTAATGGGGGGGTGTTATCTCTTTTGTCAAAAATCAGCTGTTTTTGCTTGAACATTAAATGCCTCCAAATAGTATTTAATTCACTTCCCGAGCCCCTGGAAGCATGAAAATCACTTTAAACATGCTAATTTTAGCTCTAACACTGATGATCCACCTACAAATGTGAACTGACGTTCAAAAATAAAACATTTGTAAACGGACCATTTTCCACATTTCTGAAGCATGACGAAATGGGGGGGTGTTATCTCTTTTGTCAAAAATCTGCTGTTTTTGATTGAACATTAAATGCCACCAAATAGTATTTAATTCACTTCCCGAGCCCCTGGAAGCATGAAAATCACTTTAAACATGCTAATTTTAGCTCTAACACTGATGATCCACCTACAAATGTGAACTGATGTTCAAAAATAAAACATTTGAAAACGGACCATTTTCCACATTTCTGAAGCATGACGTAATGGGGGGGTGTTATCTCTTTTGTCAAAAATCAGCTGTTTTTGCTTGAACATTAAATGCCTCCAAATAGTATTTAATTCACTTCCCGAGCCCCTGGAAGCATGAAAATCACTTTAAACATGCTAATTTTAGCTCTAACACTGATGATCCACCTACAAATGTGAACTGACGTTCAAAAATAAAACATTTGAAAACGGACCATTTTCCACATTTCTGAAGCATGACGTAATGGGGGGGTGTTATCTCTTTTGTCGAAAATCAGCCGTTTTTGCTCGAACATTAAATGCCTCCAAATGGTATTTAATTAACTTCCCGGGGTGAAGAAACCCTTTTTGAGAACTCAGAGTGAGTAAATTGGCCATTTTCATGCACTTTTAACCATTCCATAAATCTTGTGTTTAGGGCCCCTGGAAGCATGAAAATCACTTTAAACATGCTAATTTTAGCTCTAACACTGATGATCCACCTACAAATGTGAACTGAGGTTAAAAAATAAAACATTTGAAAACTGACCATTTTCCACATTTCTGAAGCATGACGTAATGGGGGGGTGTTATCTCTTTTGTCAAAAATCAGCTGTTTTTGATTGAACATTAAATGCCTCCAAATAGTATTTAATTCACTTCCCGAGCCCCTGGAAGCATGAAAATCACTTTAAACATGCTAATTTTAGCTCTAACGCTGATGATCCACCTACAAATGTGAACTGACGTTCAAAAATAAAACATTTGAAAACGGATCATTTTCCACATTTCTGAAGCATGACGTAATGGGGGGTGTTATCTCTTTTGTCGAAAATCAGCCGTTTCTGCTCGAACATTAAATGCCTCCAAATGGTATTTAATTAACTTCCCGGGGTGAAGAAACCCTTTTTGAGGACTCAGAGTGAGTAAATTGGCAATTTTCATGCACTTTTAACCATTCCATAAATCTTGTGTTTAGGGCCCCTGGAAGCATGAAAATCACTTTAAACATGCTAATTTTAGCTCTAACACTGATGATCCACCTACAAATGTGAACTGACGTTCAAAAATAAAACATTTGAAAACGGACCATTTTCCACATTTCTGAAGCATGACGTAATGGGGGGGTGTTATCTCTTTTGTCAAAAATCAGCTGTTTTTGCTTGAACATTAAATGCCTCCAAATAGTATTTAATTCACTTCCCGAGCCCCTGGAAGCATGAAAATCACTTTAAACATGCTAATTTTAGCTCTAACACTGATGATCCACCTACAAATGTGAACTGACGTTCAAAAATAAAACATTTGTAAACGGACCATTTTCCACATTTCTGAAGCATGACGTAATGGGGGGGTGTTATCTCTTTTGTCGAAAATCAGCCGTTTTTGCTCGAACATTAAATGCCTCCAAATGGTATTTAATTAACTTCCCGGGGTGAAGAAACCCTTTTTGAGAACTCAGAGTGAGTAAATTGGCCATTTTCATGCACTTTTAACCATTCCATAAATCTTGTGTTTAGGGCCCCTGGAAGCATGAAAATCACTTTAAACATGCTAATTTTAGCTCTAACACTGATGATCCACCTACAAATGTGAACTGAGGTTAAAAAATAAAACATTTGAAAACGGACCATTTTCCACATTTCTGAAGCATGACGTAATGGGGGGGTGTTATCTCTTTTGTCAAAAATCAGCTGTTTTTGATTGAACATTAAATGCCTCCAAATAGTATTTAATTCACTTCCCGAGCCCCTGGAAGCATGAAAATCACTTTAAACATGCTAATTTTAGCTCTAACACTGATGATCCACCTACAAATGTGAACTGATGTTCAAAAATAAAACATTTGAAAACGGACCATTTTCCACATTTCTGAAGCATGACGTAATGGGGGGGTGTTATCTCTTTTGTCGAAAATCAGCCGTTTTTGCTCGAACATTAAATGCCTCCAAATGGTATTTAATTAACTTCCCGGGGTGAAGAAACCCTTTTTGAGAACTCAGAGTGAGTAAATTGGCAATTTTCATGCACTTTTAACCATTCCATAAATCTTGTGTTTAGGGCCCCTGGAAGCATGAAAATCACTTTAAACATGCTAATTTTAGCTCTAACACTGATGATCCACCTACAAATGTGAACTGACGTTCAAAAATAAAACATTTGAAAAGGGACCATTTTCCACATTTCTGAAGCATGACGTAATGGGGGGGTGTTATCTCTTTTGTCAAAAATCTGCTGTTTTTGATTGAACATTAAATGCCACCAAATAGTATTTAATTCACTTCCCGAGCCCCTGGAAGCATGAAAATCACTTTAAACATGCTAATTTTAGCTCTAACACTGATGATCCACCTACAAATGTGAACTGATGTTCAAAAATAAAACATTTGAAAACGGACCATTTTCCACATTTCTGAAGCATGACGTAATGGGGGGGTGTTATCTCTTTTGTCAAAAATCAGCTGTTTTTGCTTGAACATTAAATGCCTCCAAATAGTATTTAATTCACTTCCCGAGCCCCTGGAAGCATGAAAATCACTTTAAACATGCTAATTTTAGCTCTAACACTGATGATCCACCTACAAATGTGAACTGACGTTCAAAAATAAAACATTTGAAAACGGACCATTTTCCACATTTCTGAAGCATGACGTAATGGGGGGTGTTATCTCTTTTGTCGAAAATCTGCCGTTTTTGCTCGAACATTAAATGCCTCCAAATGGTATTTAATTAACTTCCCGGGGTGAAGAAACCCTTTTTGAGAACTCAGAGTGAGTAAATTGGCCATTTTCATGCACTTTTAACCATTCCATAAATCTTGTGTTTAGGGCCCCTGGAAGCATGAAAATCACTTTAAACATGCTAATTTTAGCTCTAACACTGATGATCCACCTACAAATGTGAACTGAGGTTAAAAAATAAAACATTTGAAAACGGACCATTTTCCACATTTCTGAAGCATGACGTAATGGGGGGGTGTTATCTCTTTTGTCAAAAATCAGCTGTTTTTGATTGAACATTAAATGCCTCCAAATAGTATTTAATTCACTTCCCGAGCCCCTGGAAGCATGAAAATCACTTTAAACATGCTAATTTTAGCTCTAACACTGATGATCCACCTACAAATGTGAACTGATGTTCAAAAATAAAACATTTGAAAACGGACCATTTTCCACATTTCTGAAGCATGACGTAATGGGGGGGTGTTATCTCTTTTGTCGAAAATCAGCCGTTTTTGCTCGAACATTAAATGCCTCCAAATGGTATTTAATTAACTTCCCGGGGTGAAGAAACCCTTTTTGAGAACTCAGAGTGAGTAAATTGGCAATTTTCATGCACTTTTAACCATTCCATAAATCTTGTGTTTAGGGCCCCTGGAAGCATGAATATCACTTTAAACATGCTAATTTTAGCTCTAACACTGATGATCCACCTACAAATGTGAACTGACGTTCAAAAATAAAACATTTGAAAAGGGACCATTTTCCACATTTCTGAAGCATGACGTAATGGGGGGGTGTTATCTCTTTTGTCAAAAATCTGCTGTTTTTGATTGAACATTAAATGCCACCAAATAGTATTTAATTCACTTCCCGAGCCCCTGGAAGCATGAAAATCACTTTAAACATGCTAATTTTAGCTCTAACACTGATGATCCACCTACAAATGTGAACTGATGTTCAAAAATAAAACATTTGAAAACGGACCATTTTCCACATTTCTGAAGCATGACGTAATGGGGGGGTGTTATCTCTTTTGTCAAAAATCAGCTGTTTTTGCTTGAACATTAAATGCCTCCAAATAGTATTTAATTCACTTCCCGAGCCCCTGGAAGCATGAAAATCACTTTAAACATGCTAATTTTAGCTCTAACACTGATGATCCACCTACAAATGTGAACTGACGTTCAAAAATAAAACATTTGAAAACGGACCATTTTCCACATTTCTGAAGCATGACGTAATTGGGGGGTGTTATCTCTTTTGTCGAAAATCAGCCGTTTTTGCTCAAACATTAAATGCCTCCAAATGGTATTTAATTAACTTCCCGGGGTGAAGAAACCCTTTTTGAGAACTCAGAGTGAGTAAATTGGCCATTTTCATGCACTTTTAACCATTCCATAAATCTTGTGTTTAGGGCCCCTGGAAGCATGAAAATCACTTTAAACATGCTAATTTTAGCTCTAACACTGATGATCCACCTACAAATGTGAACTGACGTTCAAAAATAAAACATTTGAAAACGGACCATTTTCCATATTTCTGAAGCATGACGTTAAGGGGGGGTGTTATCTCTTTTGTCAAAAATCAGCTGTTTTTGCTTGAACATTAAATGCCTCCAAATAGTATTTAATTCACTTCCCGAGCCCCTGGAAGCATGAAAATCCCTTTAAACATGCTAATTTTAGCTCTAACACTGATGATCCACCTACAAATGTGAACTGACGTTCAAAAATAAAACATTTGAAAACGGACCATTTTCCACATTTCTGAAGCATGACGTAATGGGGGGGTGTTATCTCTTTTGTCAAAAATCAGCTGTTTTTGATTGAACATTAAATGCCTCCAAATAGTATTTAATTCACTTCCCGAGCCCCTGGAAGCATGAAAATCACTTTAAACATGCTAATTTTAGCTCTAACACTGATGATCCACCTACAAATGTGAACTGACGTTCAAAAATAAAACATTTGAAAACGGATCATTTTCCACATTTCTGAAGCATGACGTAATGGGGGGTGTTATCTCTTTTGTCGAAAATCAGCTGTTTTTGCTCGAACATTAAATGCCTCCAAATGGTATTTAATTAACTTCCCGGGGTGAAGAAACCCTTTTTGAGAACTCAGAGTGAGTAAATTGGCCATTTTCATGCACTTTTAACCATTCCATAAATCTTGTGTTTAGGGCCCCTGGAAGCATGAAAATCACTTTAAACATGCTAATTTTAGCTCTAACACTGATGATCCACCTACAAATGTGAACTGACGTTCAAAAATAAAACATTTGAAAAAGGACCATTTTCCACATTTCTGAAGCATGACGTAATGGGGGGGGTGTTATCTCTTTTGTCAAAAATCAGCTGTTTTTGATTGAACATTAAATGCCTCCAAATAGTATTTAATTCACTTCCCGAGCCCCTGGAAGCATGAAAATCACTTTAAACATGCTAATTTTAGCTCTAACACTGATGATCCACCTACAAATGTGAACTGATGTTCAAAAATAAAACATTTGAAAACGGACCATTTTCCACATTTCTGAAGCATGACGTAATGGGGGGGTGTTATCTCTTTTGTCGAAAATCAGCCTTTTTTGCTCGAACATTAAATGCCTCCAAATGGTCTTTAATTAACTTCCCGGGGTGAAGAAACCCTTTTTGAGAACTCAGAGTGAGTAAATTGGCCATTTTCATGCACTTTTAACCATTCCATAAATCTTGTGTTTAGGGCCCCTGGAAGCATGAAAATCACTTTAAACATGCTAATTTTAGCTCTAACACTGATGATCCACCTACAAATGTGAACTGACGTTCAAAAATAAAACATTTGAAAACGGACCATTTTCCACATTTCTGAAGCATGACGTAATGGGGGGGTGTTATCTCTTTTGTCAAAAATCAGCTGTTTTTGCTTGAACATTAAATGCCTCCAAATAGTATTTAATTCACTTCCCGAGCCCCTGGAAGCATGAAAATCACTTTAAACATGCTAATTTTAGCTCTAACACTGATGATCCACCTACAAATGTGAACTGACGTTCAAAAATAAAACATTTGAAAACGGACCATTTTCCACATTTCTGAAGCATGACGTAATGGGGGGGGGTGTTATCTCTTTTGTCGAAAATCAGCAGTTTTTGCTCGAACATTAAATGCCTCCAAATGGTATTTAATTAACTTCCCGGGGTGAAGAAACCCTTTTTGAGAACTCAGAGTGAGTAAATTGGCCATTTTCATGCACTTTTAACCATTCCATAAATCTTGTGTTTAGGGCCCCTGGAAGCATGAAAATCACTTTAAACATGCTAATTTTAGCTCTAACACTGATGATCCACCTACAAATGTGAACTGACGTTCAAAAATAAAACATTTGAAAACGGACCATTTTCCACATTTCTGAAGCATGACGTAATGGGGGGGTGTTATCTCTTTTGTCAAAAATCAGCTGTTTTTGATTGAACATTAAATGCCTCCAAATAGTATTTAATTCACTTCCCGAGCCCCTGGAAGCATGAAAATCACTTTAAACATGCTAATTTTAGCTCTAACACTGATGATCCACCTACAAATGTGAACTGACGTTCAAAAATAAAACATTTGAAAACGGACCATTTTCCACATTTCTGAAGCATGACGTAATGGGGGGGTGTTATCTCTTTTGTCGAAAATCAGCCGTTTTTGCTCGAACATTAAATGCCTCCAAATGGTATTTAATTAACTTCCCGGGGTGAAGAAATCCTTTTTGAGAACTCAGAGTGAGTAAATTGGCCATTTTCATGCACTTTTAACCATTCCATAAATCTTGTGTTTAGGGCCCCTGGAAGCATGAAAATCACTTTAAACATGCTAATTTTAGCTCCAACACTGATGATCCACCTACAAATGTGAACTGACATTCAAAAATAAAACATTTTAAAACGGACCATTTTCCACATTTCTGAAGCATGACGTAATGGGGGGGTGTTATCTCTTTTGTCAAAAATCAGCTGTTTTTGATTGAACATTAAATGCCTCCAAATAGTATTTAATTAACTTCCCGAGCCCCTGGAAGCATGAACATCACTATAAACATGCTAATTTTAGCTCTAACACTGATGATCCACCTACAAATGTGAACAGACGTTCCAAAATAAAACATTTGAAAACGGACCATTTTCCACATTTCTGAAGCATGACTTAATGGGGGGGGTGTTATCTCTTTTGTCGAAAATCAGCCGTTTCTGCTCGAACATTAAATGCCTCCAAATGGTATTTAATTAACTTCCCGGGGTGAAGAAACCCTTTTTGAGAACTCAGAGTGAGTAAATTGGCCATTTTCATGCACTTTTAACCATTCCATAAATCTTGTGTTTAGGGCCCCTGGAAGCATGAAAATCACTTTAAACATGCTAATTTTAGCTCTAACACTGATGATCCACCTACAAATGTGAACTGACGTTCAAAAATAAAACATTTGAAAACGGACCATTTTCCACATTTCTGAAGCATGACGTAATGGGGGGGTGTTATCTCTTTTGTCAAAAATCAGCTGTTTTTCTTGAACATTAAATGCCTCCAAATAGTATTTAATTCACTTCCCGAGCCCCTGGAAGCATGAAAATCACTTTAAACATGCTAATTTTAGCTCTAACACTGATGATTCACCTACAAATGTGAACTGACGTTCAAAAATAAAACATTTGAAAACGGACCATTTTCCACATTTCTGAAGCATGACGTAATGGGGGGGTGTTATCTCTTTTGTCGAAAATCAGCCGTTTTTGCTCGAACATTAAATGCCTCCAAATGGTATTTAATTAACTTCCCGGGGTGAAGAAACCCTTTTTGAGAACTCACAGTGAGTAAATTGGCCATTTTCATGCACTTTTAATCATTCCATAAATCTTGTGTTTAGGGCCCCTGGAAGCATGAAAATCACTTTAAACATGCTAATTTTAGCTCTAACACTGATGATCCACCTACAAATGTGAACTGACGTTCAAAAATAAAACATTTGAAAACGGACCATTTTCCACATTTCTGAAGCATGACGTAATGGGGGGTGTTATCTCTTTTGTCAAAAATCAGCTGTTTTTGCTTGAAC
Source organism: Lissotriton vulgaris (assembly GCF_964263255.1). Classification (NCBI taxonomy): domain Eukaryota; kingdom Metazoa; phylum Chordata; class Amphibia; order Caudata; family Salamandridae; genus Lissotriton; species Lissotriton vulgaris. The sequence goes on along the minus strand of NW_028249569.1, from coordinate 44,319 downwards.
ATTAAATGCCTCCAAATAGTATTTAATTCACTTCCCGAGCCCCTGGAAGCATGAAAATCACTTTAAACATGCTAATTTTAGCTCTAACACTGATGATCCACCTACAAATGTGAACTGACGTTCAAAAATAAAACATTTGAAAACTGACCATTTTCCACATTTCTGAAGCATGACGTAATGGGCGGGTGTTATCTCTTTTGTCGAAAATCAGCCGTTTTTGCTCGAACATTAAATGCCTCCAAATGGTATTTAATTAACTTCCCGGGGTGAAGAAACCCTTTTTGAGAACTCAGAGTGAGTAAATTGGCCATTTTCATGCACTTTTAACCATTCCATAAATCTTGTGTTTAGGGCCCCTGGAAGCATGAAAATCACTTTAAACATGCTAATTTTAGCTCTAACACTGATGATCCACCTACAAATGTGAACTGACGTTCAAAAATAAAACATTTGAAAACGGACCATTTTCCACATTTCTGAAGCATGACGTAATGGGGGGGTGTTATCTCTTTTGTCAAAAATCAGCTGTTTTTGATTGAACATTAAATGCCTCCAAATAGTATTTAATTCACTTCCCGAGCCCCTGGAAGCATGAAAATCACTTTAAACATGCTAATTTTAGCTCTAACACTGATGATCCACCTACAAATGTGAACTGATGTTCAAAAATAAAACATTTGAAAACGGACCATTTTCCACATTTCTGAAGCATGACGTAATGGGGGGTGTTATCTCTTTTGTCAAAAATCAGCTGTTTTTGATTGAACATTAAATGCCTCCAAATAGTATTTAATTCACTTCCCGAGCCCCTGGAAGCATGAAAATCACTTTAAACATGCTAATTTTAGCTCTAACACTGATGATCCACCTACAAATGTGAACTGATGTTCAAAAATAAAACATTTGAAAACGGACCATTTTCCACATTTCTGAAGCATGACGTAATGGGGGGTGTTATCTCTTTTGTCGAAAATCAGCCGTTTTTGCTCGAACATTAAATGCCTCCAAATGGTATTTAATTAACTTCCCGGGGTGAAGAAACCCTTTTTGAGAACTCAGAATGAGTAAATTGGCCATTTTCATGCACTTTTAACCATTCCATAAATCTTGTGTTTAGGGCCCCTGGAAGCATGAAAATCACTTTAAACATGCTAATGTTAGCTCTAACACTGATGATCCACCTACAAATGTGAACTGACGTTCAAAAATAAAACATTTGAAAACGGACCATTTTCCATATTTCTGAAGCATGACGTTAAGGGGGGGTGTTATCTCTTTTGTCAAAAATCAGCTGTTTTTGCTTGAACATTAAATGCCTCCAAATAGTATTTAATTCACTTCCCGAGCCCCTGGAAGCATGAAAATCCCTTTAAACATGCTAATTTTAGCTCTAACACTGATGATCCACCTACAAATGTGAACTGACGTTCAAAAATAAAACATTTGAAAACGGACCATTTTCCACATTTCTGAAGCATGACGTAATGGGGGGGTGTTATCTCTTTTGTCGAAAATCAGCAGTTTTTGCTCGAACATTAAATGCGTCCAAATGGTATTTAATTAACTTCCCGGGGTGAAGAAACCCTTTTTGAGAACTCAGAGTGAGTAAATTGGCCATTTTCATGCACTTTTAACCATTCCATAAATCTCGTGTTTAGGGCCCCTGGAAGCATGAAAATCACTTTAAACATGCTAATTTTAGCTCTAACACTGATGATCCACCTACAAATGTGAACTGACGTTCAAAAATAAAACATTTGAAAACGGACCATTTTCCACATTTCTGAAGCATGACGTAATGGGGGGGTGTTATCTCTTTTGTCAAAAATCAGCTGTTTTTGATTGAACATTAAATGCCTCCAAATAGTATTTAATTCACTTCCCGAGCCCCTGGAAGCATGAAAATCACTTTAAACATGCTAATTTTAGCTCTAACACTGATGATCCACCTACAAATGTGAACTGACGTTCAAAAATAAAACATTTGAAAACGGATCATTTTCCACATTTCTGAAGCATGACGTAATGGGGGGTGTTATCTCTTTTGTCGAAAATCAGCTGTTTTTGCTCGAACATTAAATGCCTCCAAATGGTATTTAATTAACTTCCCGGGGTGAAGAAACCCTTTTTGAGAACTCAGAGTGAGTAAATTGGCCATTTTCATGCACTTTTAACCATTCCATAAATCTTGTGTTTAGGGCCCCTGGAAGCATGAAAATCACTTTAAACATGCTAATTTTAGCTCTAACACTGATGATCCACCTACAAATGTGAACTGACGTTCAAAAATAAAACATTTGAAAAAGGACCATTTTCCACATTTCTGAAGCATGACGTAATGGGGGGGGTGTTATCTCTTTTGTCAAAAATCAGCTGTTTTTGATTGAACATTAAATGCCTCCAAATAGTATTTAATTCACTTCCCGAGCCCCTGGAAGCATGAAAATCACTTTAAACATGCTAATTTTAGCTCTAACACTGATGATCCACCTACAAATGTGAACTGATGTTCAAAAATAAAACATTTGAAAACGGACCATTTTCCACATTTTTGAAGCATGACGTAATGGGGGGGTGTTATCTCTTTTGTCGAAAATCAGCCGTTTTTGCTCGAACATTAAATGCCTCCAAATGGTCTTTAATTAACTTCCCGGGGTGAAGAAACCCTTTTTGAGAACTCAGAGTGAGTAAATTGGCCATTTTCATGCACTTTTAACCATTCCATAAATCTTGTGTTTAGGGCCCCTGGAAGCATGAAAATCACTTTAAACATGCTAATTTTAGCTCTAACACTGATGATCCACCTACAAATGTGAACTGACGTTCAAAAATAAAACATTTGAAAACGGACCATTTTCCACATTTCTGAAGCATGACGTAATGGGGGGGTGTTATCTCTTTTGTCGAAAATCAGCCGTTTTTGCTCGAACATTAAATGCCTCCAAATGGTATTTAATTAACTTCCCGGGGTGAAGAAACCCTTTTTGAGAACTCAGAGTGAGTAAATTGGCCATTTTCATGCACTTTTAACCATTCCATAAATCTTGTGTTTAGGGCCCCTGGAAGCATGAAAATCACTTTAAACATGCTAATTTTAGCTCCAACACTGATGATCCACCTACAAATGTGAACTGACATTCAAAATTAAAACATTTGAAAACGGACCATTTTCCACATTTCTGAAGCATGACGTAATGGGGGGGTGTTATCTCTTTTGTCAAAAATCAGCTGTTTTTGATTGAACATTAAATGCCTCCAAATAGTATTTAATTCACTTCCCGAGCCCCTGGAAGCATGAACATCACTATAAACATGCTAATTTTAGCTCTAACACTGATGATCCACCTACAAATGTGAACTGACGTTCAAAAATAAAACATTTGAAAACGGACCATTTTCCACATTTCTGAAGCATGACGTAATGGGGGGGTGTTATCTCTTTTGTCGAAAATCAGCCGTTTTTGCTCGAACATTAAATGCCTCCAAACGGTATTTAATTAACTTCCCGGGGTGAAGAAACCCTTTTTGAGAACTCAGAGTGAGTAAATTGGCCATTTTCATGCACTTTTAACCATTCCATAAATCTTGTGTTTAGGGCCCCTGGAAGCATGAAAATCACTTTAAACATGCTAATTTTAGCTCTAACACTGATGATCCACCTACAAATGTGAACTGACGTTCAAAAATAAAACATTTGAAAACGGACCATTTTCCACATTTCTGAAGCATGACGTAATGGGGGGTGTTATCTCTTTTGTCAAAAATCAGCTGTTTTTGATTGAACATTAAATGCCTCCAAATAGTATTTAATTCACTTCCCGAGGTCCTGGAAGCATGAAAATCACTTTAAACATGCTAATTTTAGCTCTAACACTGATGATCCACCTACAAATGTGAACTGATGTTCAAAAATAAAATATTTGAAAACGGACCATTTTCCACATTTCTGAAGCATGACGTAATGGGGGGGTGTTATCTCTTTTGTTGAAAATCAGCCGTTTTTGCTCGAACATTAAATGCCTCCAAATGGTATTTAATTAACTTCCCGGGGTGAAGAAACCCTTTTTGAGAACTCAGAGTGAGTAAATTGGCCATTTTCATGCACTTTTAACCATTCCATAAATCTTGTGTTTAGGGCCCCTGGAAGCATGAAAATCACTTTAAACATGCTAATTTTAGCTCTAACACTGATGATCCACCTACAAATGTGAACTGACGTTCAAAATAAAACATTTGAAAACGGACCATTTTCCACATTTCTGAAGCATGACGTAATGGGGGGGTGTTATCTCTTTTGTCAAAAATCAGCTGTTTTTGCTTGAACATTAAATGCCTCCAAATAGTATTTAATTCACTTCCCGAGCCCCTGGAAGCATGAAAATCACTTTAAACATGCTAATTTTAGCTCTAACACTGATGATCCACCTACAAATGTGAACTGACGTTCAAAAATAAAACATTTGAAAACGGACCATTTTCCACATTTCTGAAGCATGACGTAATGGGGGGGTGTTATCTCTTTTGTCGAAAATCAGCAGTTTTTGCTCGAACATTAAATGCCTCCAAATGGTATTTAATTAACTTCCCGGGGTGAAGAAACCCTTTTTGAGAACTCAGAGTGAGTAAATTGGCCATTTTCATGCACTTTTAACCATTCCATAAATCTTGTGTTTAGGGCCCCTGGAAGCATGAAAATCACTTTAAACATGCTAATTTTAGCTCTAACACTGATGATCCACCTACAAATGTGAACTGACGTTCAAAAATAAAACATTTGAAAATGGACCATTTTCCACATTTCTGAAGCATGACGTAATGGGGGGGTGTTATCTCTTTTGTCAAAAATCAGCTGGTTTTGATTGAACATTAAATGCCTCCAAATAGTATTTAATTCACTTCCCGAGCCCCTGGAAGCATGAAAATCACTTTAAACATGCTAATTTTAGCTCTAACACTGATGATCCACCTACAAATGTGAACTGACGTTCAAAAATAAAACATTTGAAAACGGACCATTTTCCACATTTCTGAAGCATGACGTAATAGGGGGGGGGTTATCTCTTTTGTCGAAAATCAGCCGTTTTTGCTCGAACATTAAATGCCTCCAAATGGTATTTAAATAACTTCCCGGGGTGAAGAAACCCTTTTTGAGAACTCAGAGTGAGTAAATTGGCCATTTTCATGCACTTTTAACCATTCCATAAATCTTGTGTTTAGGGCCCCTGGAAGCATGAAAATCACTTTAAACATGCTAATTTTAGCTCTAACACTGATGATCCACCTACAAATGTGAACTGACGTTCAAAAATAAAACATTTGAAAACGGACCATTTTCCACATTTCTGAAGCATGACGTAATGGGGGGGTGTTATCTCTTTTGTCAAAAATCCGCTGTTTTTGATTGAACATTAAATGCCTCCAAATAGTATTTAATTCACTTCCCGAGCCCCTGGAAGCATGAACATCACTATAAACATGCTAATTTTAGCTCTAACACTGATGATCCACCTACAAATGTGAACTGACGTTCAAAAATAAAACATTTGAAAAGGGACCATTTTCCACATTTCTGAAGCATGACGTAATGGGGGGGTGTTATCTCTTTTGTCAAAAATCTGCTGTTTTTGATTGAACATTAAATGCCACCAAATAGTATTTAATTCACTTCCCGAGCCCCTGGAAGCATGAAAATCACTTTAAACATGCTAATTTTAGCTCTAACACTGATGATCCACCTACAAATGTGAACTGATGTTCAAAAATAAAACATTTGAAAACGGACCATTTTCCACATTTCTGAAGCATGACGTAATGGGGGGGTGTTATCTCTTTTGTCAAAAATCAGCTGTTTTTGCTTGAACATTAAATGCCTCCAAATAGTATTTAATTCACTTCCCGAGCCCCTGGAAGCATGAAAATCACTTTAAACATGCTAATTTTAGCTCTAACACTGATGATCCACCTACAAATGTGAACTGACGTTCAAAAATAAAACATTTGAAAACGGACCATTTTCCACATTTCTGAAGCATGACGTAATGGGGGGGTGTTATCTCTTTTGTCGAAAATCAGCCGTTTTTGCTCGAACATTAAATGCCTCCAAATGGTATTTAATTAACTTCTCGGGGTGAAGAAACCCTTTTTGAGAACTCAGAGTGAGTAAATTGGCCATTTTCATGCACTTTTAACCATTCCATAAATCTTGTGTTTAGGGCCCCTGGAAGCATGAAAATCACTTTAAACATGCTAATTTTAGCTCTAACACTGATGATCCACCTACAAATGTGAACTGAGGTTAAAAAATAAAACATTTGAAAACGGACCATTTTCCACATTTCTGAAGCATGACGTAATGGGGGGGTGTTATCTCTTTTGTCAAAAATCAGCTGTTTTTGATTGAACATTAAATGCCTCCAAATAGTATTTAATTCACTTCCCGAGCCCCTGGAAGCATGAAAATCACTTTAAACATGCTAATTTTAGCTCTAACGCTGATGATCCACCTACAAATGTGAACTGACGTTCAAAAATAAAACATTTGAAAACGGATCATTTTCCACATTTCTGAAGCATGACGTAATGGGGGGTGTTATCTCTTTTGTCGAAAATCAGCCGTTTCTGCTCGAACATTAAATGCCTCCAAATGGTATTTAATTAACTTCCCGGGGTGAAGAAACCCTTTTTGAGGACTCAGAGTGAGTAAATTGGCAATTTTCATGCACTTTTAACCATTCCATAAATCTTGTGTTTAGGGCCCCTGGAAGCATGAAAATCACTTTAAACATGCTAATTTTAGCTCTAACACTGATGATCCACCTACAAATGTGAACTGACGTTCAAAAATAAAACATTTGAAAACGGACCATTTTCCACATTTCTGAAGCATGACGTAATGGGGGGGTGTTATCTCTTTTGTCAAAAATCAGCTGTTTTTGCTTGAAAATTAAATGCCTCCAAATAGTATTTAATTCACTTCCCGAGCCCCTGGAAGCATGAAAATCACTTTAAACATGCTAATTTTAGCTCTAACACTGATGATCCACCTACAAATGTGAACTGACGTTCAAAAATAAAACATTTGTAAACGGACCATTTTCCACATTTCTGAAGCATGACGTAATGGGGGGGTGTTATCTCTTTTGTCAAAAATCTGCTGTTTTTGATTGAACATTAAATGCCACCAAATAGTATTTAATTCACTTCCCGAGCCCCTGGAAGCATGAAAATCACTTTAAACATGCTAATTTTAGCTCTAACACTGATGATCCACCTACAAATGTGAACTGATGTTCAAAAATAAAACATTTGAAAACGGACCATTTTCCACATTTCTGAAGCATGACGTAATGGGGGGGTGTTATCTCTTTTGTCAAAAATCAGCTGTTTTTGCTTGAACATTAAATGCCTCCAAATAGTATTTAATTCACTTCCCGAGCCCCTGGAAGCATGAAAATCACTTTAAACATGCTAATTTTAGCTCTAACACTGATGATCCACCTACAAATGTGAACTGACGTTCAAAAATAAAACATTTGAAAACGGACCATTTTCCACATTTCTGAAGCATGACGTAATGGGGGGGTGTTATCTCTTTTGTCGAAAATCAGCCGTTTTTGCTCGAACATTAAATGCCTCCAAATGGTATTTAATTAACTTCCCGGGGTGAAGAAACCCTTTTTGAGAACTCAGAGTGAGTAAATTGGCCATTTTCATGCACTTTTAACCATTCCATAAATCTTGTGTTTAGGGCCCCTGGAAGCATGAAAATCACTTTAAACATGCTAATTTTAGCTCTAACACTGATGATCCACCTACAAATGTGAACTGAGGTTAAAAAATAAAACATTTGAAAACGGACCATTTTCCACATTTCTGAAGCATGACGTAATGGGGGGGTGTTATCTCTTTTGTCAAAAATCAGCTGTTTTTGATTGAACATTAAATGCCTCCAAATAGTATTTAATTCACTTCCCGAGCCCCTGGAAGCATGAAAATCACTTTAAACATGCTAATTTTAGCTCTAACGCTGATGATCCACCTACAAATGTGAACTGACGTTCAAAAATAAAACATTTGAAAACGGATCATTTTCCACATTTCTGAAGCATGACGTAATGGGGGGTGTTATCTCTTTTGTCGAAAATCAGCCGTTTCTGCTCGAACATTAAATGCCTCCAAATGGTATTTAATTAACTTCCCGGGGTGAAGAAACCCTTTTTGAGAACTCAGAGTGAGTAAATTGGCAATTTTCATGCACTTTTAACCATTCCATAAATCTTGTGTTTAGGGCCCCTGGAAGCATGAAAATCACTTTAAACATGCTAATTTTAGCTCTAACACTGATGATCCACCTACAAATGTGAACTGACGTTCAAAAATAAAACATTTGAAAAGGGACCATTTTCCACATTTCTGAAGCATGACGTAATGGGGGGTGTTATCTCTTTTGTCAAAAATCTGCTGTTTTTGATTGAACATTAAATGCCACCAAATAGTATTTAATTCACTTCCCGAGCCCCTGGAAGCATGAAAATCACTTTAAACATGCTAATTTTAGCTCTAACACTGATGATCCACCTACAAATGTGAACTGATGTTCAAAAATAAAACATTTGAAAACGGACCATTTTCCACATTTCTGAAGCATGACGTAATGGGGGGGTGTTATCTCTTTTGTCAAAAATCAGCTGTTTTTGATTGAACATTAAATGCCTCCAAATAGTATTTAATTCACTTCCCGAGCCCCTGGAAGCATGAAAATCACTTTAAACATGCTAATTTTAGCTCTAACGCTGATGATCCACCTACAAATGTGAACTGACGTTCAAAAATAAAACATTTGAAAACGGATCATTTTCCACATTTCTGAAGCATGACGTAATGGGGGGTGTTATCTCTTTTGTCGAAAATCAGCCGTTTCTGCTCGAACATTAAATGCCTCCAAATGGTATTTAATTAACTTCCCGGGGTGAAGAAACCCTTTTTGAGAACTCAGAGTGAGTAAATTGGCAATTTTCATGCACTTTTAACCATTCCATAAATCTTGTGTTTAGGGCCCCTGGAAGCATGAAAATCACTTTAAACATGCTAATTTTAGCTCTAACACTGATGATCCACCTACAAATGTGAACTGACGTTCAAAAATAAAACATTTGAAAAGGGACCATTTTCCACATTTCTGAAGCATGACGTAATGGGGGGTGTTATCTCTTTTGTCAAAAATCTGCTGTTTTTGATTGAACATTAAATGCCACCAAATAGTATTTAATTCACTTCCCGAGCCCCTGGAAGCATGAAAATCACTTTAAACATGCTAATTTTAGCTCTAACACTGATGATCCACCTACAAATGTGAACTGATGTTCAAAAATAAAACATTTGAAAACGGACCATTTTCCACATTTCTGAAGCATGACGTAATGGGGGGGTGTTATCTCTTTTGTCAAAAATCAGCTGTTTTTGCTTGAACATTAAATGCCTCCAAATAGTATTTAATTCACTTCCCGAGCCCCTGGAAGCATGAAAATCACTTTAAACATGCTAATTTTAGCTCTAACACTGATGATCCACCTACAAATGTGAACTGACGTTCAAAAATAAAACATTTGAAAACGGACCATTTTCCACATTTCTGAAGCATGACGTAATGGGGGGGTGTTATCTCTTTTGTCGAAAATCTGCCGTTTTTGCTCGAACATTAAATGCCTCCAAATGGTATTTAATTAACTTCCCGGGGTGAAGAAACCCTTTTTGAGAACTCAGAGTGAGTAAATTGGCCATTTTCATGCACTTTTAACCATTCCATAAATCTTGTGTTTAGGGCCCCTGGAAGCATGAAAATCACTTTAAACATGCTAATTTTAGCTCTAACACTGATGATCCACCTACAAATGTGAACTGAGGTTAAAAAATAAAACATTTGAAAACGGACCATTTTCCACATTTCTGAAGCATGACGTAATGGGGGGGTGTTATCTCTTTTGTCAAAAATCAGCTGTTTTTGATTGAACATTAAATGCCTCCAAATAGTATTTAATTCACTTCCCGAGCCCCTGGAAGCATGAAAATCACTTTAAACATGCTAATTTTAGCTCTAACACTGATGATCCACCTACAAATGTGAACTGATGTTCAAAAATAAAACATTTGAAAACGGACCATTTTCCACATTTCTGAAGCATGACGTAATGGGGGGGTGTTATCTCTTTTGTCGAAAATCAGCCGTTTTTGCTCGAACATTAAATGCCTCCAAATGGTATTTAATTAACTTCCCGGGGTGAAGAACCCCTTTTTGAGAACTCAGAGTGAGTAAATTGGCAATTTTCATGCACTTTTAACCATTCCATAAATCTTGTGTTTAGGGCCCCTGGAAGCATGAAAATCACTTTAAACATGCTAATTTTAGCTCTAACACTGATGATCCACCTACAAATGTGAACTGACGTTCAAAAATAAAACATTTGAAAAGGGACCATTTTCCACATTTCTGAAGCATGACATAATGGGGGGGTGTTATCTCTTTTGTCAAAAATCTGCTGTTTTTGCTTGAACATTAAATGCCTCCAAATAGTATTTAATTCACTTCCCGAGCCCCTGGAAGCATGAAAATCACTTTAAACATGCTAATTTTAGCTCTAACACTGATGATCCACCTACAAATGTGAACTGACGTTCAAAAATAAAACATTTGAAAACGGACCATTTTCCACATTTCTGAAGCATGACGTAATGGGGGGGTGTTATCTCTTTTGTCGAAAATCAGCCGTTTTTGCTCGAACATTAAATGCCTCCAAATGGTATTTAATTAACTTCCCGGGGTGAAGAAACCCTTTTTGAGAACTCAGAGTGAGTAAATTGGCCATTTTCATGCACTTTTAACCATTCCATAAATCTTGTGTTTAGGGCCCCTGGAAGCATGAAAATCACTTTAAACATGCTAATATTAGCTCTAACACTGATGATCCACCTACAAATGTGAACTGACGTTCAAAAAGAAAACATTTGAAAACGGACCATTTTCCACATTTCTGAAGCATGACGTAATGGGGGGGTGTTATCTCTTTTGTCAAAAATCAGCTGTTTTTGCTTGAACATTAAATGCCTCCAAATAGTATTTAATTCACTTCCCGAGCCCCTGGAAGCATGAAAATCACTTTAAACATGCTAATTTTAGCTCTAACACTGATGATCCACCTACAAATGTGAACTGACGTTCAAAAATAAAACATTTGAAAACGGACCATTTTCCACATTTCTGAAGCATGACGTAATGGGGGGGTGTTATCTCTTTTGTCGAAAATCAGCAGTTTTTGCTCGAACATTAAATGCGTTCAAATGGTATTTAATTAACTTCCCGGGGTGAAGAAATCCTTTTTGAGAACTCCGAGTGAGTAAATTGGCAATTTTCATGCACTTTTAACCATTCCATAAATCTTGTGTTTAGGGCCCCTGGAAGCATGAAAATCACTTTAAACATGCTAATTTTAGCTCTAACACTGATGATCCACCTACAAATGTGAACTGACGTTCAAAAATAAAACATTTGAAAACGGACCATTTTCCACATTTCTGAAGCATGACGTAATGGGGGAGTGTTATCTCTTTTGTCAAAAATCAGCTGTTTTTGATTGAACATTAAATGCCTCCAAATAGTATTTAATTCACTTCCCGAGCCCCTGGAAGCATGAAAATCACTTTAAACATGCTAATTTTAGCTCTAACACTGATGATCCACCTACAAATGTGAACTGACGTTCAAAAATAAAACATTTGAAAACGGATCATTTTCCACATTTCTGAAGCATGACGTAATGGGGGGTGTTATCTCTTTTGTCGAAAATCAGCCGTTTTTGCTCGAACATTAAATGCCTTCAAATGGTATTTAATTAACTTCCCGGGGTGAAGAAACCCTTTTTGAGAACTGAGAGTGAGTAAATTGGCCATTTTCATGCACTTTTAACCATTCCATAAATCTTGTGTTTAGGGCCCCTGGAAGCCTGAAAATCACTTTAAACATGCTAATTTTAGCTCTAAAACTGATGATCCACCTACAAATGTGAACTGACGTTCAAAAATAAAACATTTGAAAACGGACCATTTTCCACATTTCTGAAGCATGACGTAATGGGGGGGTGTTATCTCTTTTGTCAAAAATCAGCTGTTTTTGCTTGAACATTAAATGCCTCCAAATAGTATTTAATTCACTTCCCGAGCCCCTGGAAGCATGAAAATCCCTTTAAACATGCTAATTTTAGCTCTAACACTGATGATCCACCTACAAATGTGAACTGACGTTCAAAAATAAAACATTTGAAAACGGACCATTTTCCACATTTCTGAAGCATGACGTAATGGGGGGGTGTTATCTCTTTTGTCGAAAATCAGCAGTTTTTGCTCGAACATTAAATGCGTCCAAATGGTATTTAATTAACTTCCCGGGGTGAAGAAACCCTTTTTGAGAACTCAGAGTGAGTAAATTGGCCATTTTCATGCACTTTTAACCATTCCATAAATCTCGTGTTTAGGGCCCCTGGAAGCATGAAAATCACTTTAAACATGCTAATTTTAGCTCTAACACTGATGATCCACCTACAAATGTGAACTGACGTTCAAAAATAAAACATTTGAAAACGGACCATTTTCCACATTTCTGAAGCATGACGTAATGGGGGGGTGTTATCTCTTTTGTCAAAAATCAGCTGTTTTTGATTGAACATTAAATGCCTCCAAATAGTATTTAATTCACTTCCCGAGCCCCTGGAAGCATGAAAATCACTTTAAACATGCTAATTTTAGCTCTAACACTGATGATCCACCTACAAATGTGAACTGACGTTCAAAAATAAAACATTTGAAAACGGATCATTTTCCACATTTCTGAAGCATGACGTAATGGGGGGTGTTATCTCTTTTGTCGAAAATCAGCTGTTTTTGCTCGAACATTAAATGCCTCCAAATGGTATTTAATTAACTTCCCGGGGTGAAGAAACCCTTTTTGAGAACTCAGAGTGAGTAAATTGGCCATTTTCATGCACTTTTAACCATTCCATAAATCTTGTGTTTAGGGCCCCTGGAAGCATGAAAATCACTTTAAACATGCTAATTTTAGCTCTAACACTGATGATCCACCTACAAATGTGAACTGACGTTCAAAAATAAAACATTTGAAAAAGGACCATTTTCCACATTTCTGAAGCATGACGTAATGGGGGGGTGTTATCTCTTTTGTCAAAAATCAGCTGTTTTTGATTGAACATTAAATGCCTCCAAATAGTATTTAATTCACTTCCCGAGCCCCTGGAAGCATGAAAATCACTTTAAACATGCTAATTTTAGCTCTAACGCTGATGATCCACCTACAAATGTGAACTGACGTTCAAAAATAAAACATTTGAAAACGGATCATTTTCCACATTTCTGAAGCATGACGTAATGGGGGGTGTTATCTCTTTTGTCGAAAATCAGCCGTTTCTGCTCGAACATTAAATGCCTCCAAATGGTATTTAATTAACTTCCCGGGGTGAAGAAACCCTTTTTGAGGACTCAGAGTGAGTAAATTGGCAATTTTCATGCACTTTTAACCATTCCATAAATCTTGTGTTTAGGGCCCCTGGAAGCATGAAAATCACTTTAAACATGCTAATTTTAGCTCTAACACTGATGATCCACCTACAAATGTGAACTGACGTTCAAAAATAAAACATTTGAAAACGGACCATTTTCCACATTTCTGAAGCATGACGTAATGGGGGGGTGTTATCTCTTTTGTCAAAAATCAGCTGTTTTTGCTTGAACATTAAATGCCTCCAAATAGTATTTAATTCACTTCCCGAGCCCCTGGAAGCATGAAAATCACTTTAAACATGCTAATTTTAGCTCTAACACTGATGATCCACCTACAAATGTGAACTGACGTTCAAAAATAAAACATTTGTAAACGGACCATTTTCCACATTTCTGAAGCATGACGTAATGGGGGGGTGTTATCTCTTTTGTCGAAAATCAGCCGTTTTTGCTCGAACATTAAATGCCTCCAAATGGTATTTAATTAACTTCCCGGGGTGAAGAAACCCTTTTTGAGAACTCAGAGTGAGTAAATTGGCCATTTTCATGCACTTTTAACCATTCCATAAATCTTGTGTTTAGGGCCCCTGGAAGCATGAAAATCACTTTAAACATGCTAATTTTAGCTCTAACACTGATGATCCACCTACAAATGTGAACTGAGGTTAAAAAATAAAACATTTGAAAACGGACCACTTTCCACATTTCTGAAGCATGACGTAATGGGGGGGTGTTATCTCTTTTGTCAAAAATCAGCTGTTTTTGATTGAACATTAAATGCCTCCAAATAGTATTTAATTCACTTCCCGAGCCCCTGGAAGCATGAAAATCACTTTAAACATGCTAATTTTAGCTCTAACACTGATGATCCACCTACAAATGTGAACTGATGTTCAAAAATAAAACATTTGAAAACGGACCATTTTCCACATTTCTGAAGCATGACGTAATGGGGGGGTGTTATCTCTTTTGTCGAAAATCAGCCAATTTTGCTCGAACATTAAATGCCTCCAAATGGTATTTAATTAACTTCCCGGGGTGAAGAAACCCTTTTTGAGAACTCAGAGTGAGTAAATTGGCAATTTTCATGCACTTTTAACCATTCCATAAATCTTGTGTTTAGGGCCCCTGGAAGCATGAAAATCACTTTAAACATGCTAATTTTAGCTCTAACACTGATGATCCACCTACAAATGTGAACTGACGTTCAAAAATAAAACATTTGAAAAGGGACCATTTTCCACATTTCTGAAGCATGACGTAATGGGGGGTGTTATCTCTTTTGTCAAAAATCTGCTGTTTTTGATTGAACATTAAATGCCACCAAATAGTATTTAATTCACTTCCCGAGCCCCTGGAAGCATGAAAATCACTTTAAACATGCTAATTTTAGCTCTAACACTGATGATCCACCTACAAATGTGAACTGATGTTCAAAAATAAAACATTTGAAAACGGACCATTTTCCACATTTCTGAAGCATGACGTAATGGGGGGGTGTTATCTCTTTTGTCAAAAATCAGCTGTTTTTGCTTGAACATTAAATGCCTCCAAATAGTATTTAATTCACTTCCCGAGCCCCTGGAAGCATGAAAATCACTTTAAACATGCTAATTTTAGCTCTAACACTGATGATCCACCTACAAATGTGAACTGATGTTCAAAAATAAAACATTTGAAAACGGACCATTTTCCACATTTCTGAAGCATGACGTAATGGGGGGGTGTTATCTCTTTTGTCGAAAATCAGCCGTTTTTGCTCGAACATTAAATGCCTCCAAATGGTATTTAATTAACTTCCCGGGGTGAAGAAACCCTTTTTGAGAACTCAGAGTGAGTAAATTGGCAATTTTCATGCACTTTTAACCATTCCATAAATCTTGTGTTTAGGGCCCCTGGAAGCATGAAAATCACTTTAAACATGCTAATTTTAGCTCTAACACTGATGATCCACCTACAAATGTGAACTGACGTTCAAAAATAAAACATTTGAAAAGGGACCATTTTCCACATTTCTGAAGCATGACATAATGGGGGGGTGTTATCTCTTTTGTCAAAAATCTGCTGTTTTTGCTTGAACATTAAATGCCTCCAAATAGTATTTAATTCACTTCCCGAGCCCCTGGAAGCATGAAAATCACTTTAAACATGCTAATTTTAGCTCTAACACTGATGATCCACCTACAAATGTGAACTGACGTTCAAAAATAAAACATTTGAAAACGGACCATTTTCCACATTTCTGAAGAATGACGTAATGGGGGGGTGTTATCTCTTTTGTCGAAAATCAGCCGTTTTTGCTCGAACATTAAATGCCTCCAAATGGTATTTAATTAACTTCCCGGGGTGAAGAAACCCTTTTTGAGAACTCAGAGTGAGTAAATTGGCCATTTTCATGCACTTTTAACCATTCCATAAATCTTGTGTTTAGGGCCCCTGGAAGCATGAAAATCACTTTAAACATGCTAATATTAGCTCTAACACTGATGATCCACCTACAAATGTGAACTGACGTTCAAAAAGAAAACATTTGAAAACGGACCATTTTCCACATTTCTGAAGCATGACGTAATGGGGGGGTGTTATCTCTTTTGTCAAAAATCAGCTGTTTTTGCTTGAACATTAAATGCCTCCAAATAGTATTTAATTCACTTCCCGAGCCCCTGGAAGCATGAAAATCACTTTAAACATGCTAATTTTAGCTCTAACACTGATGATCCACCTACAAATGTGAACTGACGTTCAAAAATAAAACATTTGAAAACGGACCATTTTCCACATTTCTGAAGCATGACGTAATGGGGGGTGTTATCTCTTTTGTCGAAAATCAGCAGTTTTTGCTCGAACATTAAATGCGTTCAAATGGTATTTAATTAACTTCCCGGGGTGAAGAAATCCTTTTTGAGAACTCCGAGTGAGTAAATTGGCAATTTTCATGCACTTTTAACCATTCCATAAATCTTGTGTTTAGGGCCCCTGGAAGCATGAAAATCACTTTAAACATGCTAATTTTAGCTCTAACACTGATGATCCACCTACAAATGTGAACTGACGTTCAAAAATAAAACATTTGAAAACGGACCATTTTCCACATTTCTGAAGCATGACGTAATGGGGGGGTGTTATCTCTTTTGTCAAAAATCAGCTGTTTTTGATTGAACATTAAATGCCTCCAAATAGTATTTAATTCACTTCCCGAGCCCCTGGAAGCATGAAAATCACTTTAAACATGCTAATTTTAGCTCTAACACTGATGATCCACCTACAAATGTGAACTGACGTTCAAAAATAAAACATTTGAAAACGGATCATTTTCCACATTTCTGAAGCATGACGTAATGGGGGGTGTTATCTCTTTTGTCGAAAATCAGCCGTTTTTGCTCGAACATTAAATGCCTTCAAATGGTATTTAATTAACTTCCCGGGGTGAAGAAACCCTTTTTGAGAACTGAGAGTGAGTAAATTGGCCATTTTCATGCACTTTTAACCATTCCATAAATCTTGTGTTTAGGGCCCCTGGAAGCCTGAAAATCACTTTAAACATGCTAATTTTAGCTCTAAAACTGATGATCCACCTACAAATGTGAACTGACGTTCAAAAATAAAACATTTGAAAACGGACCATTTTCCACATTTCTGAAGCATGACGTAATGGGGGGGTGTTATCTCTTTTGTGAAAAATCAGCTGTTTTTGCTTGAACATTAAATGCCTCCAAATAGTATTTAATTCACTTCCCGAGCCCCTGGAAGCATGAAAATCACTTTAAACATGCTAATTTTAGCTCTAACACTGATGATCCACCTACAAATGTGAACTGATGTTCAAAAATAAAACATTTGAAAACGGACCATTTTCCACATTTCTGAAGCATGACGTAATGGGGGGTGTTATCTCTTTTGTCAAAAATCAGCTGTTTTTGCTTGAACATTAAATGCCTCCAAATAGTATTTAATTCACTTCCCGAGCCCCTGGAAGCATGAAAATCACTTTAAACATGCTAATTTTAGCTCTAACACTGATGATCCACCTACAAATGTGAACTGACGTTCAAAAATAAAACATTTGAAAACTGACCATTTTCCACATTTCTGAAGCATGACGTAATGGGCGGGTGTTATCTCTTTTGTCGAAAATCAGCCGTTTTTGCTCGAACATTAAATGCCTCCAAATGGTATTTAATTAACTTCCCGGGGTGAAGAAACCCTTTTTGAGAACTCAGAGTGAGTAAATTGGCCATTTTCATGCACTTTTAACCATTCCATAAATCTTGTGTTTAGGGCCCCTGGAAGCATGAAAATCACTTTAAACATGCTAATTTTAGCTCTAACACTGATGATCCACCTACAAATGTGAACTGACGTTCAAAAATAAAACATTTGAAAACGGACCATTTTCCACATTTCTGAAGCATGACGTAATGGGGGGGTGTTATCTCTTTTGTCAAAAATCAGCTGTTTTTGATTGAACATTAAATGCCTCCAAATAGTATTTAATTCACTTCCCGAGCCCCTGGAAGCATGAAAATCACTTTAAACATGCTAATTTTAGCTCTAACACTGATGATCCACCTACAAATGTGAACTGATGTTCAAAAATAAAACATTTGAAAACGGACCATTTTCCACATTTCTGAAGCATGACGTAATGGGGGGTGTTATCTCTTTTGTCAAAAATCAGCTGTTTTTGCTTGAACATTAAATGCCTCCAAATAGTATTTAATTCACTTCCCGAGCCCCTGGAAGCATGAAAATCACTTTAAACATGCTAATTTTAGCTCTAACACTGATGATCCACCTACAAATGTGAACTGACGTTCAAAAATAAAACATTTGAAAACGGACCATTTTCCACATTTCTGAAGCATGACGTAATTGGGGGGTGTTATCTCTTTTGTCGAAAATCAGCCGTTTTTGCTCGAACATTAAATGCCTCCAAATGGTATTTAATTAACTTCCCGGGGTGAAGAAACCCTTTTTGAGAACTCAGAATGAGTAAATTGGCCATTTTCATGCACTTTTAACCATTCCATAAATCTTGTGTTTAGGGCCCCTGGAAGCATGAAAATCACTTTAAACATGCTAATGTTAGCTCTAACACTGATGATCCACCTACAAATGTGAACTGACGTTCAAAAATAAAACATTTGAAAACGGACCATTTTCCATATTTCTGAAGCATGACGTTAAGGGGGGGTGTTATCTCTTTTGTCAAAAATCAGCTGTTTTTGCTTGAACATTAAATGCCTCCAAATAGTATTTAATTCACTTCCCGAGCCCCTGGAAGCATGAAAATCCCTTTAAACATGCAAATTTTAGCTCTAACACTGATGATCCACCTACAAATGTGAACTGACGTTCAAAAATAAAACATTTGAAAACGGACCATTTTCCACATTTCTGAAGCATGACGTAATGGGGGGGTGTTATCTCTTTTGTCGAAAATCAGCAGTTTTTGCTCGAACATTAAATGCGTCCAAATGGTATTTAATTAACTTCCCGGGGTGAAGAAACCCTTTTTGAGAACTCAGAGTGAGTAAATTGGCCATTTTCATGCACTTTTAACCATTCCATAAATCTCGTGTTTAGGGCCCCTGGAAGCATGAAAATCACTTTAAACATGCTAATTTTAGCTCTAACACTGATGATCCACCTACAAATGTGAACTGACGTTCAAAAATAAAACATTTGAAAACGGACCATTTTCCACATTTCTGAAGCATGACGTAATGGGGGGGTGTTATCTCTTTTGTCAAAAATCAGCTGTTTTTGATTGAACATTAAATGCCTCCAAATAGTATTTAATTCACTTCCCGAGCCCCTGGAAGCATGAAAATCACTTTAAACATGCTAATTTTAGCTCTAACACTGATGATCCACCTACAAATGTGAACTGACGTTCAAAAATAAAACATTTGAAAACGGATCATTTTCCACATTTCTGAAGCATGACGTAATGGGGGGTGTTATCTCTTTTGTCGAAAATCAGCTGTTTTTGCTCGAACATTAAATGCCTCCAAATGGTATTTAATTAACTTCCCGGGGTGAAGAAACCCTTTTTGAGAACTCAGAGTGAGTAAATTGGCCATTTTCATGCACTTTTAACCATTCCATAAATCTTGTGTTTAGGGCCCCTGGAAGCATGAAAATCACTTTAAACATGCTAATTTTAGCTCTAACACTGATGATCCACCTACAAATGTGAACTGACGTTCAAAAATAAAACATTTGAAAAAGGACCATTTTCCACATTTCTGAAGCATGACGTAATGGGGGGGGTGTTATCTCTTTTGTCAAAAATCAGCTGTTTTTGATTGAACATTAAATGCCTCCAAATAGTATTTAATTCACTTCCCGAGCCCCTGGAAGCATGAAAATCACTTTAAACATGCTAATTTTAGCTCTAACACTGATGATCCACCTACAAATGTGAACTGATGTTCAAAAATAAAACATTTGAAAACGGACCATTTTCCACATTTTTGAAGCATGACGTAATGGGGGGGTGTTATCTCTTTTGTCGAAAATCAGCCGTTTTTGCTCGAACATTAAATGCCTCCAAATGGTCTTTAATTAACTTCCCGGGGTGAAGAAACCCTTTTTGAGAACTCAGAGTGAGTAAATTGGCCATTTTCATGCACTTTTAACCATTCCATAAATCTTGTGTTTAGGGCCCCTGGAAGCATGAAAATCACTTTAAACATGCTAATTTTAGCTCTAACACTGATGATCCACCTACAAATGTGAACTGACGTTCAAAAATAAAACATTTGAAAACGGACCATTTTCCACATTTCTGAAGCATGACGTAATGGGGGGGTGTTATCTCTTTTGTCGAAAATCAGCCGTTTTTGCTCGAACATTAAATGCCTCCAAATGGTATTTAATTAACTTCCCGGGGTGAAGAAACCCTTTTTGAGAACTCAGAGTGAGTAAATTGGCCATTTTCATGCACTTTTAACCATTCCATAAATCTTGTGTTTAGGGCCCCTGGAAGCATGAAAATCACTTTAAACATGCTAATTTTAGCTCCAACACTGATGATCCACCTACAAATGTGAACTGACATTCAAAATTAAAACATTTGAAAACGGACCATTTTCCACATTTCTGAAGCATGACGTAATGGGGGGGTGTTATCTCTTTTGTCGAAAATCAGCCGTTTTTGCTCGAACATTAAATGCCTCCAAACGGTATTTAATTAACTTCCCGGGGTGAAGAAACCCTTTTTGAGAACTCAGAGTGAGTAAATTGGCCATTTTCATGCACTTTTAACCATTCCATAAATCTTGTGTTTAGGGCCCCTGGAAGCATGAAAATCACTTTAAACATGCTAATTATAGCTCTAACACTGATGATCCACCTACAAATGTGAACTGACGTTCAAAAATAAAACATTTGAAAACGGACCATTTTCCACATTTCTGAAGCATGACGTAATGGGGGGGTGTTATCTCTTTTGTCAAAAATCAGCTGTTTTTGATTGAACATTAAATGCCTCCAAATAGTATTTAATTCACTTCCCGAGCCCCTGGAAGCATGAAAATCACTTTAAACATGCTAATTTTAGCTCTAACACTGATGATCCACCTACAAATGTGAACTGATGTTCAAAAATAAAATATTTGAAAACGGACCATTTTCCACATTTCTGAAGCATGACGTAATGGGGGGGGTGTTATCTCTTTTGTTGAAAATCAGCCGTTTTTGCTCGAACATTAAATGCCTCCAAATGGTATTTAATTAACTTCCCGGGGTGAAGAAACACTTTTTGAGAACTCAGAGTGAGTAAATTGGCCATTTTCATGCACTTTTAACCATTCCATAAATCTTGTGTTTAGGGCCCCTGGAAGCATGAAAATCACTTTAAACATGCTAATTTTAGCTCTAACACTGATGATCCACCTACAAATGTGAACTGACGTTCAAAAATAAAACATTTGAAAACGGACCATTTTCCACATTTCTGAAGCATGACGTAATGGGGGGGTGTTATCTCTTTTGTCAAAAATCAGCTGTTTTTGCTTGAACATTAAATGCCTCCAAATAGTATTTAATTCACTTCCCGAGCCCCTGGAAGCATGAAAATCACTTTAAACATGCTAATTTTAGCTCTAACACTGATGATCCACCTACAAATGTGAACTGACGTTCAAAAATAAAACATTTGAAAACGGACCATTTTCCACATTTCTGAAGCATGACGTAATGGGGGGGTGTTATCTCTTTTGTCGAAAATCAGCAGTTTTTGCTCGAACATTAAATGCCTCCAAATGGTATTTAATTAACTTCCCGGGGTGAAGAAACCCTTTTTGAGAACTCAGAGTGAGTAAATTGGCCATTTTCATGCACTTTTAACCATTCCATAAATCTTGTGTTTAGGGCCCCTGGAAGCATGAAAATCACTTTAAACATGCTAATTTTAGCTCTAACACTGATGATCCACCTACAAATGTGAACTGACGTTCAAAAATAAAACATTTGAAAATGGACCATTTTCCACATTTCTGAAGCATGACGTAATGGGGGGGTGTTATCTCTTTTGTCAAAAATCAGCTGGTTTTGATTGAACATTAAATGCCTCCAAATAGTATTTAATTCACTTCCCGAGCCCCTGGAAGCATGAAAATCACTTTAAACATGCTAATTTTAGCTCTAACACTGATGATCCACCTACAAATGTGAACTGACGTTCAAAAATAAAACATTTGAAAACGGACCATTTTCCACATTTCTGAAGCATGACGTAATAGGGGGGGGGTTATCTCTTTTGTCGAAAATCAGCCGTTTTTGCTCGAACATTAAATGCCTCCAAATGGTATTTAAATAACTTCCCGGGGTGAAGAAACCCTTTTTGAGAACTCAGAGTGAGTAAATTGGCCATTTTCATGCACTTTTAACCATTCCATAAATCTTGTGTTTAGGGCCCCTGGAAGCATGAAAATCACTTTAAACATGCTAATTTTAGCTCTAACACTGATGATCCACCTACAAATGTGAACTGACGTTCAAAAATAAAACATTTGAAAACGGACCATTTTCCACATTTCTGAAGCATGACGTAATGGGGGGGTGTTATCTCTTTTGTCAAAAATCCGCTGTTTTTGATTGAACATTAAATGCCTCCAAATAGTATTTAATTCACTTCCCGAGCCCCTGGAAGCATGAACATCACTATAAACATGCTAATTTTAGCTCTAACACTGATGATCCACCTACAAATGTGAACTGACGTTCAAAAATAAAACATTTGAAAAGGGACCATTTTCCACATTTCTGAAGCATGACGTAATGGGGGGGTGTTATCTCTTTTGTCAAAAATCTGCTGTTTTTGATTGAACATTAAATGCCACCAAATAGTATTTAATTCACTTCCCGAGCCCCTGGAAGCATGAAAATCACTTTAAACATGCTAATTTTAGCTCTAACACTGATGATCCACCTACAAATGTGAACTGATGTTCAAAAATAAAACATTTGAAAACGGACCATTTTCCACATTTCTGAAGCATGACGTAATGGGGGGGTGTTATCTCTTTTGTCAAAAATCAGCTGTTTTTGCTTGAACATTAAATGCCTCCAAATAGTATTTAATTCACTTCCCGAGCCCCTGGAAGCATGAAAATCACTTTAAACATGCTAATTTTAGCTCTAACACTGATGATCCACCTACAAATGTGAACTGACGTTCAAAAATAAAACATTTGAAAACGGACCATTTTCCACATTTCTGAAGCATGACGTAATGGGGGGGTGTTATCTCTTTTGTCGAAAATCAGCCGTTTTTGCTCGAACATTAAATGCCTCCAAATGGTATTTAATTAACTTCTCGGGGTGAAGAAACCCTTTTTGAGAACTCAGAGTGAGTAAATTGGCCATTTTCATGCACTTTTAACCATTCCATAAATCTTGTGTTTAGGGCCCCTGGAAGCATGAAAATCACTTTAAACATGCTAATTTTAGCTCTAACACTGATGATCCACCTACAAATGTGAACTGAGGTTAAAAAATAAAACATTTGAAAACGGACCATTTTCCACATTTCTGAAGCATGACGTAATGGGGGGGTGTTATCTCTTTTGTCAAAAATCAGCTGTTTTTGATTGAACATTAAATGCCTCCAAATAGTATTTAATTCACTTCCCGAGCCCCTGGAAGCATGAAAATCACTTTAAACATGCTAATTTTAGCTCTAACGCTGATGATCCACCTACAAATGTGAACTGACGTTCAAAAATAAAACATTTGAAAACGGATCATTTTCCACATTTCTGAAGCATGACGTAATGGGGGGTGTTATCTCTTTTGTCGAAAATCAGCCGTTTCTGCTCGAACATTAAATGCCTCCAAATGGTATTTAATTAACTTCCCGGGGTGAAGAAACCCTTTTTGAGGACTCAGAGTGAGTAAATTGGCAATTTTCATGCACTTTTAACCATTCCATAAATCTTGTGTTTAGGGCCCCTGGAAGCATGAAAATCACTTTAAACATGCTAATTTTAGCTCTAACACTGATGATCCACCTACAAATGTGAACTGACGTTCAAAAATAAAACATTTGAAAACGGACCATTTTCCACATTTCTGAAGCATGACGTAATGGGGGGGTGTTATCTCTTTTGTCAAAAATCAGCTGTTTTTGCTTGAACATTAAATGCCTCCAAATAGTATTTAATTCACTTCCCGAGCCCCTGGAAGCATGAAAATCACTTTAAACATGCTAATTTTAGCTCTAACACTGATGATCCACCTACAAATGTGAACTGACGTTCAAAAATAAAACATTTGTAAACGGACCATTTTCCACATTTCTGAAGCATGACGTAATGGGGGGGTGTTATCTCTTTTGTCAAAAATCTGCTGTTTTTGATTGAACATTAAATGCCACCAAATAGTATTTAATTCACTTCCCGAGCCCCTGGAAGCATGAAAATCACTTTAAACATGCTAATTTTAGCTCTAACACTGATGATCCACCTACAAATGTGAACTGATGTTCAAAAATAAAACATTTGAAAACGGACCATTTTCCACATTTCTGAAGCATGACGTAATGGGGGGGTGTTATCTCTTTTGTCAAAAATCAGCTGTTTTTGCTTGAACATTAAATGCCTCCAAATAGTATTTAATTCACTTCCCGAGCCCCTGGAAGCATGAAAATCACTTTAAACATGCTAATTTTAGCTCTAACACTGATGATCCACCTACAAATGTGAACTGACGTTCAAAAATAAAACATTTGAAAACGGACCATTTTCCACATTTCTGAAGCATGACGTAATGGGGGGGTGTTATCTCTTTTGTCGAAAATCAGCCGTTTTTGCTCGAACATTAAATGCCTCCAAATGGTATTTAATTAACTTCCCGGGGTGAAGAAACCCTTTTTGAGAACTCAGAGTGAGTAAATTGGCCATTTTCATGCACTTTTAACCATTCCATAAATCTTGTGTTTAGGGCCCCTGGAAGCATGAAAATCACTTTAAACATGCTAATTTTAGCTCTAACACTGATGATCCACCTACAAATGTGAACTGAGGTTAAAAAATAAAACATTTGAAAACGGACCATTTTCCACATTTCTGAAGCATGACGTAATGGGGGGGTGTTATCTCTTTTGTCAAAAATCAGCTGTTTTTGATTGAACATTAAATGCCTCCAAATAGTATTTAATTCACTTCCCGAGCCCCTGGAAGCATGAAAATCACTTTAAACATGCTAATTTTAGCTCTAACGCTGATGATCCACCTACAAATGTGAACTGACGTTCAAAAATAAAACATTTGAAAACGGATCATTTTCCACATTTCTGAAGCATGACGTAATGGGGGGTGTTATCTCTTTTGTCGAAAATCAGCCGTTTCTGCTCGAACATTAAATGCCTCCAAATGGTATTTAATTAACTTCCCGGGGTGAAGAAACCCTTTTTGAGGACTCAGAGTGAGTAAATTGGCAATTTTCATGCACTTTTAACCATTCCATAAATCTTGTGTTTAGGGCCCCTGGAAGCATGAAAATCACTTTAAACATGCTAATTTTAGCTCTAACACTGATGATCCACCTACAAATGTGAACTGACGTTCAAAAATAAAACATTTGAAAACGGACCATTTTCCACATTTCTGAAGCATGACGTAATGGGGGGGTGTTATCTCTTTTGTCAAAAATCAGCTGTTTTTGCTTGAACATTAAATGCCTCCAAATAGTATTTAATTCACTTCCCGAGCCCCTGGAAGCATGAAAATCACTTTAAACATGCTAATTTTAGCTCTAACACTGATGATCCACCTACAAATGTGAACTGACGTTCAAAAATAAAACATTTGTAAACGGACCATTTTCCACATTTCTGAAGCATGACGTAATGGGGGGGTGTTATCTCTTTTGTCGAAAATCAGCCGTTTTTGCTCGAACATTAAATGCCTCCAAATGGTATTTAATTAACTTCCCGGGGTGAAGAAACCCTTTTTGAGAACTCAGAGTGAGTAAATTGGCCATTTTCATGCACTTTTAACCATTCCATAAATCTTGTGTTTAGGGCCCCTGGAAGCATGAAAATCACTTTAAACATGCTAATTTTAGCTCTAACACTGATGATCCACCTACAAATGTGAACTGAGGTTAAAAAATAAAACATTTGAAAACGGACCATTTTCCACATTTCTGAAGCATGACGTAATGGGGGGGTGTTATCTCTTTTGTCAAAAATCAGCTGTTTTTGATTGAACATTAAATGCCTCCAAATAGTATTTAATTCACTTCCCGAGCCCCTGGAAGCATGAAAATCACTTTAAACATGCTAATTTTAGCTCTAACACTGATGATCCACCTACAAATGTGAACTGATGTTCAAAAATAAAACATTTGAAAACGGACCATTTTCCACATTTCTGAAGCATGACGTAATGGGGGGGTGTTATCTCTTTTGTCGAAAATCAGCCGTTTTTGCTCGAACATTAAATGCCTCCAAATGGTATTTAATTAACTTCCCGGGGTGAAGAAACCCTTTTTGAGAACTCAGAGTGAGTAAATTGGCAATTTTCATGCACTTTTAACCATTCCATAAATCTTGTGTTTAGGGCCCCTGGAAGCATGAAAATCACTTTAAACATGCTAATTTTAGCTCTAACACTGATGATCCACCTACAAATGTGAACTGACGTTCAAAAATAAAACATTTGAAAAGGGACCATTTTCCACATTTCTGAAGCATGACGTAATGGGGGGTGTTATCTCTTTTGTCAAAAATCTGCTGTTTTTGATTGAACATTAAATGCCACCAAATAGTATTTAATTCACTTCCCGAGCCCCTGGAAGCATGAAAATCACTTTAAACATGCTAATTTTAGCTCTAACACTGATGATCCACCTACAAATGTGAACTGATGTTCAAAAATAAAACATTTGAAAACGGACCATTTTCCACATTTCTGAAGCATGACGTAATGGGGGGGTGTTATCTCTTTTGTCAAAAATCAGCTGTTTTTGCTTGAACATTAAATGCCTCCAAATAGTATTTAATTCACTTCCCGAGCCCCTGGAAGCATGAAAATCACTTTAAACATGCTAATTTTAGCTCTAACACTGATGATCCACCTACAAATGTGAACTGACGTTCAAAAATAAAACATTTGAAAACGGACCATTTTCCACATTTCTGAAGCATGACGTAATGGGGGGGTGTTATCTCTTTTGTCGAAAATCTGCCGTTTTTGCTCGAACATTAAATGCCTCCAAATGGTATTTAATTAACTTCCCGGGGTGAAGAAACCCTTTTTGAGAACTCAGAGTGAGTAAATTGGCCATTTTCATGCACTTTTAACCATTCCATAAATCTTGTGTTTAGGGCCCCTGGAAGCATGAAAATCACTTTAAACATGCTAATTTTAGCTCTAACACTGATGATCCACCTACAAATGTGAACTGAGGTTAAAAAATAAAACATTTGAAAACGGACCATTTTCCACATTTCTGAAGCATGACGTAATGGGGGGGTGTTATCTCTTTTGTCAAAAATCAGCTGTTTTTGATTGAACATTAAATGCCTCCAAATAGTATTTAATTCACTTCCCGAGCCCCTGGAAGCATGAAAATCACTTTAAACATGCTAATTTTAGCTCTAACACTGATGATCCACCTACAAATGTGAACTGATGTTCAAAAATAAAACATTTGAAAACGGACCATTTTCCACATTTCTGAAGCATGACGTAATGGGGGGGTGTTATCTCTTTTGTCGAAAATCAGCCGTTTTTGCTCGAACATTAAATGCCTCCAAATGGTATTTAATTAACTTCCCGGGGTGAAGAAACCCTTTTTGAGAACTCAGAGTGAGTAAATTGGCAATTTTCATGCACTTTTAACCATTCCATAAATCTTGTGTTTAGGGCCCCTGGAAGCATGAAAATCACTTTAAACATGCTAATTTTAGCTCTAACACTGATGATCCACCTACAAATGTGAACTGACGTTCAAAAATAAAACATTTGAAAAGGGACCATTTTCCACATTTCTGAAGCATGACATAATGGGGGGGTGTTATCTCTTTTGTCAAAAATCTGCTGTTTTTGCTTGAACATTAAATGCCTCCAAATAGTATTTAATTCACTTCCCGAGCCCCTGGAAGCATGAAAATCACTTTAAACATGCTAATTTTAGCTCTAACACTGATGATCCACCTACAAATGTGAACTGACGTTCAAAAATAAAACATTTGAAAACGGACCATTTTCCACATTTCTGAAGCATGACGTAATGGGGGGGTGTTATCTCTTTTGTCGAAAATCAGCCGTTTTTGCTCGAACATTAAATGCCTCCAAATGGTATTTAATTAACTTCCCGGGGTGAAGAAACCCTTTTTGAGAACTCAGAGTGAGTAAATTGGCCATTTTCATGCACTTTTAACCATTCCATAAATCTTGTGTTTAGGGCCCCTGGAAGCATGAAAATCACTTTAAACATGCTAATATTAGCTCTAACACTGATGATCCACCTACAAATGTGAACTGACGTTCAAAAAGAAAACATTTGAAAACGGACCATTTTCCACATTTCTGAAGCATGACGTAATGGGGGGGTGTTATCTCTTTTGTCAAAAATCAGCTGTTTTTGCTTGAACATTAAATGCCTCCAAATAGTATTTAATTCACTTCCCGAGCCCCTGGAAGCATGAAAATCACTTTAAACATGCTAATTTTAGCTCTAACACTGATGATCCACCTACAAATGTGAACTGACGTTCAAAAATAAAACATTTGAAAACGGACCATTTTCCACATTTCTGAAGCATGACGTAATGGGGGGGTGTTATCTCTTTTGTCGAAAATCAGCAGTTTTTGCTCGAACATTAAATGCGTTCAAATGGTATTTAATTAACTTCCCGGGGTGAAGAAATCCTTTTTGAGAACTCCGAGTGAGTAAATTGGCAATTTTCATGCACTTTTAACCATTCCATAAATCTTGTGTTTAGGGCCCCTGGAAGCATGAAAATCACTTTAAACATGCTAATTTTAGCTCTAACACTGATGATCCACCTACAAATGTGAACTGACGTTCAAAAATAAAACATTTGAAAACGGACCATTTTCCACATTTCTGAAGCATGACGTAATGGGGGGGTGTTATCTCTTTTGTCAAAAATCAGCTGTTTTTGATTGAACATTAAATGCCTCCAAATAGTATTTAATTCACTTCCCGAGCCCCTGGAAGCATGAAAATCACTTTAAACATGCTAATTTTAGCTCTAACACTGATGATCCACCTACAAATGTGAACTGACGTTCAAAAATAAAACATTTGAAAACGGATCATTTTCCACATTTCTGAAGCATGACGTAATGGGGGGTGTTATCTCTTTTGTCGAAAATCAGCCGTTTTTGCTCGAACATTAAATGCCTTCAAATGGTATTTAATTAACTTCCCGGGGTGAAGAAACCCTTTTTGAGAACTGAGAGTGAGTAAATTGGCCATTTTCATGCACTTTTAACCATTCCATAAATCTTGTGTTTAGGGCCCCTGGAAGCCTGAAAATCACTTTAAACATGCTAATTTTAGCTCTAAAACTGATGATCCACCTACAAATGTGAACTGACGTTCAAAAATAAAACATTTGAAAACGGACCATTTTCCACATTTCTGAAGCATGACGTAATGGGGGGGTGTTATCTCTTTTGTGAAAAATCAGCTGTTTTTGCTTGAACATTAAATGCCTCCAAATAGTATTTAATTCACTTCCCGAGCCCCTGGAAGCATGAAAATCACTTTAAACATGCTAATTTTAGCTCTAACACTGATGATCCACCTACAAATGTGAACTGATGTTCAAAAATAAAACATTTGAAAACGGACCATTTTCCACATTTCTGAAGCATGACGTAATGGGGGGTGTTATCTCTTTTGTCAAAAATCAGCTGTTTTTGCTTGAACATTAAATGCCTCCAAATAGTATTTAATTCACTTCCCGAGCCCCTGGAAGCATGAAAATCACTTTAAACATGCTAATTTTAGCTCTAACACTGATGATCCACCTACAAATGTGAACTGACGTTCAAAAATAAAACATTTGAAAATGGACCATTTTCCACATTTCTGAAGCATGACGTAATGGGGGGGTGTTATCTCTTTTGTCGAAAATCAGCCGTTTTTGCTCGAACATTAAATGCCTCCAAATGGTATTTAATTCACTTCCCGAGCCCCTGGAAGCATGAAAATCACTTTAAACATGCTAATTTTAGCTCTAACACTGATGATCCACCTACAAATGTGAACTGACGTTCAAAAATAAAACATTTGAAAACGGATCATTTTCCACATTTCTGAAGCATGACGTAATGGGGGGTGTTATCTCTTTTGTCGAAAATCAGCTGTTTTTGCTCGAACATTAAATGCCTCCAAATGGTATTTAATTAACTTCCCGGGGTGAAGAAACCCTTTTTGAGAACTCAGAGTGAGTAAATTGGCCATTTTCATGCACTTTTAACCATTCCATAAATCTTGTGTTTAGGGCCCCTGGAAGCATGAAAATCACTTTAAACATGCTAATTTTAGCTCTAACACTGATGATCCACCTACAAATGTGAACTGACGTTCAAAAATAAAACATTTGAAAAAGGACCATTTTCCACATTTCTGAAGCATGACGTAATGGGGGGGGTGTTATCTCTTTTGTCAAAAATCAGCTGTTTTTGATTGAACATTAAATGCCTCCAAATAGTATTTAATTCACTTCCCGAGCCCCTGGAAGCATGAAAATCACTTTAAACATGCTAATTTTAGCTCTAACACTGATGATCCACCTACAAATGTGAACTGATGTTCAAAAATAAAACATTTGAAAACGGACCATTTTCCACATTTTTGAAGCATGACGTAATGGGGGGGTGTTATCTCTTTTGTCGAAAATCAGCCGTTTTTGCTCGAACATTAAATGCCTCCAAATGGTCTTTAATTAACTTCCCGGGGTGAAGAAACCCTTTTTGAGAACTCAGAGTGAGTAAATTGGCCATTTTCATGCACTTTTAACCATTCCATAAATCTTGTGTTTAGGGCCCCTGGAAGCATGAAAATCACTTTAAACATGCTAATTTTA
Source organism: Lissotriton vulgaris (assembly GCF_964263255.1). Classification (NCBI taxonomy): domain Eukaryota; kingdom Metazoa; phylum Chordata; class Amphibia; order Caudata; family Salamandridae; genus Lissotriton; species Lissotriton vulgaris. The sequence goes on along the minus strand of NW_028249569.1, from coordinate 13,175 downwards.
GCTCTAACACTGATGATCCACCTACAAATGTGAACTGACGTTCAAAAATAAAACATTTGAAAACGGACCATTTTCCACATTTCTGAAGCATGACGTAATGGGGGGGTGTTATCTCTTTTGTCGAAAATCAGCCGTTTTTGCTCGAACATTAAATGCCTCCAAATGGTATTTAATTAACTTCCCGGGGTGAAGAAACCCTTTTTGAGAACTCAGAGTGAGTAAATTGGCCATTTTCATGCACTTTTAACCATTCCATAAATCTTGTGTTTAGGGCCCCTGGAAGCATGAAAATCACTTTAAACATGCTAATTTTAGCTCCAACACTGATGATCCACCTACAAATGTGAACTGACATTCAAAATTAAAACATTTGAAAACGGACCATTTTCCACATTTCTGAAGCATGACGTAATGGGGGGGTGTTATCTCTTTTGTCGAAAATCAGCCGTTTTTGCTCGAACATTAAATGCCTCCAAACGGTATTTAATTAACTTCCCGGGGTGAAGAAACCCTTTTTGAGAACTCAGAGTGAGTAAATTGGCCATTTTCATGCACTTTTAACCATTCCATAAATCTTGTGTTTAGGGCCCCTGGAAGCATGAAAATCACTTTAAACATGCTAATTATAGCTCTAACACTGATGATCCACCTACAAATGTGAACTGACGTTCAAAAATAAAACATTTGAAAACGGACCATTTTCCACATTTCTGAAGCATGACGTAATGGGGGGGTGTTATCTCTTTTGTCAAAAATCAGCTGTTTTTGATTGAACATTAAATGCCTCCAAATAGTATTTAATTCACTTCCCGAGCCCCTGGAAGCATGAAAATCACTTTAAACATGCTAATTTTAGCTCTAACACTGATGATCCACCTACAAATGTGAACTGATGTTCAAAAATAAAATATTTGAAAACGGACCATTTTCCACATTTCTGAAGCATGACGTAATGGGGGGGGTGTTATCTCTTTTGTTGAAAATCAGCCGTTTTTGCTCGAACATTAAATGCCTCCAAATGGTATTTAATTAACTTCCCGGGGTGAAGAAACACTTTTTGAGAACTCAGAGTGAGTAAATTGGCCATTTTCATGCACTTTTAACCATTCCATAAATCTTGTGTTTAGGGCCCCTGGAAGCATGAAAATCACTTTAAACATGCTAATTTTAGCTCTAACACTGATGATCCACCTACAAATGTGAACTGACGTTCAAAAATAAAACATTTGAAAACGGACCATTTTCCACATTTCTGAAGCATGACGTAATGGGGGGGTGTTATCTCTTTTGTCAAAAATCAGCTGTTTTTGCTTGAACATTAAATGCCTCCAAATAGTATTTAATTCACTTCCCGAGCCCCTGGAAGCATGAAAATCACTTTAAACATGCTAATTTTAGCTCTAACACTGATGATCCACCTACAAATGTGAACTGACGTTCAAAAATAAAACATTTGAAAACGGACCATTTTCCACATTTCTGAAGCATGACGTAATGGGGGGGTGTTATCTCTTTTGTCGAAAATCAGCAGTTTTTGCTCGAACATTAAATGCCTCCAAATGGTATTTAATTAACTTCCCGGGGTGAAGAAACCCTTTTTGAGAACTCAGAGTGAGTAAATTGGCCATTTTCATGCACTTTTAACCATTCCATAAATCTTGTGTTTAGGGCCCCTGGAAGCATGAAAATCACTTTAAACATGCTAATTTTAGCTCTAACACTGATGATCCACCTACAAATGTGAACTGACGTTCAAAAATAAAACATTTGAAAATGGACCATTTTCCACATTTCTGAAGCATGACGTAATGGGGGGGTGTTATCTCTTTTGTCAAAAATCAGCTGGTTTTGATTGAACATTAAATGCCTCCAAATAGTATTTAATTCACTTCCCGAGCCCCTGGAAGCATGAAAATCACTTTAAACATGCTAATTTTAGCTCTAACACTGATGATCCACCTACAAATGTGAACTGACGTTCAAAAATAAAACATTTGAAAACGGACCATTTTCCACATTTCTGAAGCATGACGTAATAGGGGGGGGGTTATCTCTTTTGTCGAAAATCAGCCGTTTTTGCTCGAACATTAAATGCCTCCAAATGGTATTTAAATAACTTCCCGGGGTGAAGAAACCCTTTTTGAGAACTCAGAGTGAGTAAATTGGCCATTTTCATGCACTTTTAACCATTCCATAAATCTTGTGTTTAGGGCCCCTGGAAGCATGAAAATCACTTTAAACATGCTAATTTTAGCTCTAACACTGATGATCCACCTACAAATGTGAACTGACGTTCAAAAATAAAACATTTGAAAACGGACCATTTTCCACATTTCTGAAGCATGACGTAATGGGGGGGTGTTATCTCTTTTGTCAAAAATCCGCTGTTTTTGATTGAACATTAAATGCCTCCAAATAGTATTTAATTCACTTCCCGAGCCCCTGGAAGCATGAACATCACTATAAACATGCTAATTTTAGCTCTAACACTGATGATCCACCTACAAATGTGAACTGACGTTCAAAAATAAAACATTTGAAAAGGGACCATTTTCCACATTTCTGAAGCATGACGTAATGGGGGGGTGTTATCTCTTTTGTCAAAAATCTGCTGTTTTTGATTGAACATTAAATGCCACCAAATAGTATTTAATTCACTTCCCGAGCCCCTGGAAGCATGAAAATCACTTTAAACATGCTAATTTTAGCTCTAACACTGATGATCCACCTACAAATGTGAACTGATGTTCAAAAATAAAACATTTGAAAACGGACCATTTTCCACATTTCTGAAGCATGACGTAATGGGGGGGTGTTATCTCTTTTGTCAAAAATCAGCTGTTTTTGCTTGAACATTAAATGCCTCCAAATAGTATTTAATTCACTTCCCGAGCCCCTGGAAGCATGAAAATCACTTTAAACATGCTAATTTTAGCTCTAACACTGATGATCCACCTACAAATGTGAACTGACGTTCAAAAATAAAACATTTGAAAACGGACCATTTTCCACATTTCTGAAGCATGACGTAATGGGGGGGTGTTATCTCTTTTGTCGAAAATCAGCCGTTTTTGCTCGAACATTAAATGCCTCCAAATGGTATTTAATTAACTTCTCGGGGTGAAGAAACCCTTTTTGAGAACTCAGAGTGAGTAAATTGGCCATTTTCATGCACTTTTAACCATTCCATAAATCTTGTGTTTAGGGCCCCTGGAAGCATGAAAATCACTTTAAACATGCTAATTTTAGCTCTAACACTGATGATCCACCTACAAATGTGAACTGAGGTTAAAAAATAAAACATTTGAAAACGGACCATTTTCCACATTTCTGAAGCATGACGTAATGGGGGGGTGTTATCTCTTTTGTCAAAAATCAGCTGTTTTTGATTGAACATTAAATGCCTCCAAATAGTATTTAATTCACTTCCCGAGCCCCTGGAAGCATGAAAATCACTTTAAACATGCTAATTTTAGCTCTAACGCTGATGATCCACCTACAAATGTGAACTGACGTTCAAAAATAAAACATTTGAAAACGGATCATTTTCCACATTTCTGAAGCATGACGTAATGGGGGGTGTTATCTCTTTTGTCGAAAATCAGCCGTTTCTGCTCGAACATTAAATGCCTCCAAATGGTATTTAATTAACTTCCCGGGGTGAAGAAACCCTTTTTGAGGACTCAGAGTGAGTAAATTGGCAATTTTCATGCACTTTTAACCATTCCATAAATCTTGTGTTTAGGGCCCCTGGAAGCATGAAAATCACTTTAAACATGCTAATTTTAGCTCTAACACTGATGATCCACCTACAAATGTGAACTGACGTTCAAAAATAAAACATTTGAAAACGGACCATTTTCCACATTTCTGAAGCATGACGTAATGGGGGGGTGTTATCTCTTTTGTCAAAAATCAGCTGTTTTTGCTTGAACATTAAATGCCTCCAAATAGTATTTAATTCACTTCCCGAGCCCCTGGAAGCATGAAAATCACTTTAAACATGCTAATTTTAGCTCTAACACTGATGATCCACCTACAAATGTGAACTGACGTTCAAAAATAAAACATTTGTAAACGGACCATTTTCCACATTTCTGAAGCATGACGTAATGGGGGGGTGTTATCTCTTTTGTCAAAAATCTGCTGTTTTTGATTGAACATTAAATGCCACCAAATAGTATTTAATTCACTTCCCGAGCCCCTGGAAGCATGAAAATCACTTTAAACATGCTAATTTTAGCTCTAACACTGATGATCCACCTACAAATGTGAACTGATGTTCAAAAATAAAACATTTGAAAACGGACCATTTTCCACATTTCTGAAGCATGACGTAATGGGGGGGTGTTATCTCTTTTGTCAAAAATCAGCTGTTTTTGCTTGAACATTAAATGCCTCCAAATAGTATTTAATTCACTTCCCGAGCCCCTGGAAGCATGAAAATCACTTTAAACATGCTAATTTTAGCTCTAACACTGATGATCCACCTACAAATGTGAACTGACGTTCAAAAATAAAACATTTGAAAACGGACCATTTTCCACATTTCTGAAGCATGACGTAATGGGGGGGTGTTATCTCTTTTGTCGAAAATCAGCCGTTTTTGCTCGAACATTAAATGCCTCCAAATGGTATTTAATTAACTTCCCGGGGTGAAGAAACCCTTTTTGAGAACTCAGAGTGAGTAAATTGGCCATTTTCATGCACTTTTAACCATTCCATAAATCTTGTGTTTAGGGCCCCTGGAAGCATGAAAATCACTTTAAACATGCTAATTTTAGCTCTAACACTGATGATCCACCTACAAATGTGAACTGAGGTTAAAAAATAAAACATTTGAAAACGGACCATTTTCCACATTTCTGAAGCATGACGTAATGGGGGGGTGTTATCTCTTTTGTCAAAAATCAGCTGTTTTTGATTGAACATTAAATGCCTCCAAATAGTATTTAATTCACTTCCCGAGCCCCTGGAAGCATGAAAATCACTTTAAACATGCTAATTTTAGCTCTAACGCTGATGATCCACCTACAAATGTGAACTGACGTTCAAAAATAAAACATTTGAAAACGGATCATTTTCCACATTTCTGAAGCATGACGTAATGGGGGGTGTTATCTCTTTTGTCGAAAATCAGCCGTTTCTGCTCGAACATTAAATGCCTCCAAATGGTATTTAATTAACTTCCCGGGGTGAAGAAACCCTTTTTGAGGACTCAGAGTGAGTAAATTGGCAATTTTCATGCACTTTTAACCATTCCATAAATCTTGTGTTTAGGGCCCCTGGAAGCATGAAAATCACTTTAAACATGCTAATTTTAGCTCTAACACTGATGATCCACCTACAAATGTGAACTGACGTTCAAAAATAAAACATTTGAAAACGGACCATTTTCCACATTTCTGAAGCATGACGTAATGGGGGGGTGTTATCTCTTTTGTCAAAAATCAGCTGTTTTTGCTTGAACATTAAATGCCTCCAAATAGTATTTAATTCACTTCCCGAGCCCCTGGAAGCATGAAAATCACTTTAAACATGCTAATTTTAGCTCTAACACTGATGATCCACCTACAAATGTGAACTGACGTTCAAAAATAAAACATTTGTAAACGGACCATTTTCCACATTTCTGAAGCATGACGTAATGGGGGGGTGTTATCTCTTTTGTCGAAAATCAGCCGTTTTTGCTCGAACATTAAATGCCTCCAAATGGTATTTAATTAACTTCCCGGGGTGAAGAAACCCTTTTTGAGAACTCAGAGTGAGTAAATTGGCCATTTTCATGCACTTTTAACCATTCCATAAATCTTGTGTTTAGGGCCCCTGGAAGCATGAAAATCACTTTAAACATGCTAATTTTAGCTCTAACACTGATGATCCACCTACAAATGTGAACTGAGGTTAAAAAATAAAACATTTGAAAACGGACCATTTTCCACATTTCTGAAGCATGACGTAATGGGGGGGTGTTATCTCTTTTGTCAAAAATCAGCTGTTTTTGATTGAACATTAAATGCCTCCAAATAGTATTTAATTCACTTCCCGAGCCCCTGGAAGCATGAAAATCACTTTAAACATGCTAATTTTAGCTCTAACACTGATGATCCACCTACAAATGTGAACTGATGTTCAAAAATAAAACATTTGAAAACGGACCATTTTCCACATTTCTGAAGCATGACGTAATGGGGGGGTGTTATCTCTTTTGTCGAAAATCAGCCGTTTTTGCTCGAACATTAAATGCCTCCAAATGGTATTTAATTAACTTCCCGGGGTGAAGAAACCCTTTTTGAGAACTCAGAGTGAGTAAATTGGCAATTTTCATGCACTTTTAACCATTCCATAAATCTTGTGTTTAGGGCCCCTGGAAGCATGAAAATCACTTTAAACATGCTAATTTTAGCTCTAACACTGATGATCCACCTACAAATGTGAACTGACGTTCAAAAATAAAACATTTGAAAAGGGACCATTTTCCACATTTCTGAAGCATGACGTAATGGGGGGTGTTATCTCTTTTGTCAAAAATCTGCTGTTTTTGATTGAACATTAAATGCCACCAAATAGTATTTAATTCACTTCCCGAGCCCCTGGAAGCATGAAAATCACTTTAAACATGCTAATTTTAGCTCTAACACTGATGATCCACCTACAAATGTGAACTGATGTTCAAAAATAAAACATTTGAAAACGGACCATTTTCCACATTTCTGAAGCATGACGTAATGGGGGGGTGTTATCTCTTTTGTCAAAAATCAGCTGTTTTTGCTTGAACATTAAATGCCTCCAAATAGTATTTAATTCACTTCCCGAGCCCCTGGAAGCATGAAAATCACTTTAAACATGCTAATTTTAGCTCTAACACTGATGATCCACCTACAAATGTGAACTGACGTTCAAAAATAAAACATTTGAAAACGGACCATTTTCCACATTTCTGAAGCATGACGTAATGGGGGGGTGTTATCTCTTTTGTCGAAAATCTGCCGTTTTTGCTCGAACATTAAATGCCTCCAAATGGTATTTAATTAACTTCCCGGGGTGAAGAAACCCTTTTTGAGAACTCAGAGTGAGTAAATTGGCCATTTTCATGCACTTTTAACCATTCCATAAATCTTGTGTTTAGGGCCCCTGGAAGCATGAAAATCACTTTAAACATGCTAATTTTAGCTCTAACACTGATGATCCACCTACAAATGTGAACTGAGGTTAAAAAATAAAACATTTGAAAACGGACCATTTTCCACATTTCTGAAGCATGACGTAATGGGGGGGTGTTATCTCTTTTGTCAAAAATCAGCTGTTTTTGATTGAACATTAAATGCCTCCAAATAGTATTTAATTCACTTCCCGAGCCCCTGGAAGCATGAAAATCACTTTAAACATGCTAATTTTAGCTCTAACACTGATGATCCACCTACAAATGTGAACTGATGTTCAAAAATAAAACATTTGAAAACGGACCATTTTCCACATTTCTGAAGCATGACGTAATGGGGGGGTGTTATCTCTTTTGTCGAAAATCAGCCGTTTTTGCTCGAACATTAAATGCCTCCAAATGGTATTTAATTAACTTCCCGGGGTGAAGAAACCCTTTTTGAGAACTCAGAGTGAGTAAATTGGCAATTTTCATGCACTTTTAACCATTCCATAAATCTTGTGTTTAGGGCCCCTGGAAGCATGAAAATCACTTTAAACATGCTAATTTTAGCTCTAACACTGATGATCCACCTACAAATGTGAACTGACGTTCAAAAATAAAACATTTGAAAAGGGACCATTTTCCACATTTCTGAAGCATGACATAATGGGGGGGTGTTATCTCTTTTGTCAAAAATCTGCTGTTTTTGCTTGAACATTAAATGCCTCCAAATAGTATTTAATTCACTTCCCGAGCCCCTGGAAGCATGAAAATCACTTTAAACATGCTAATTTTAGCTCTAACACTGATGATCCACCTACAAATGTGAACTGACGTTCAAAAATAAAACATTTGAAAACGGACCATTTTCCACATTTCTGAAGCATGACGTAATGGGGGGGTGTTATCTCTTTTGTCGAAAATCAGCCGTTTTTGCTCGAACATTAAATGCCTCCAAATGGTATTTAATTAACTTCCCGGGGTGAAGAAACCCTTTTTGAGAACTCAGAGTGAGTAAATTGGCCATTTTCATGCACTTTTAACCATTCCATAAATCTTGTGTTTAGGGCCCCTGGAAGCATGAAAATCACTTTAAACATGCTAATATTAGCTCTAACACTGATGATCCACCTACAAATGTGAACTGACGTTCAAAAAGAAAACATTTGAAAACGGACCATTTTCCACATTTCTGAAGCATGACGTAATGGGGGGGTGTTATCTCTTTTGTCAAAAATCAGCTGTTTTTGCTTGAACATTAAATGCCTCCAAATAGTATTTAATTCACTTCCCGAGCCCCTGGAAGCATGAAAATCACTTTAAACATGCTAATTTTAGCTCTAACACTGATGATCCACCTACAAATGTGAACTGACGTTCAAAAATAAAACATTTGAAAACGGACCATTTTCCACATTTCTGAAGCATGACGTAATGGGGGGGTGTTATCTCTTTTGTCGAAAATCAGCAGTTTTTGCTCGAACATTAAATGCGTTCAAATGGTATTTAATTAACTTCCCGGGGTGAAGAAATCCTTTTTGAGAACTCCGAGTGAGTAAATTGGCAATTTTCATGCACTTTTAACCATTCCATAAATCTTGTGTTTAGGGCCCCTGGAAGCATGAAAATCACTTTAAACATGCTAATTTTAGCTCTAACACTGATGATCCACCTACAAATGTGAACTGACGTTCAAAAATAAAACATTTGAAAACGGACCATTTTCCACATTTCTGAAGCATGACGTAATGGGGGGGTGTTATCTCTTTTGTCAAAAATCAGCTGTTTTTGATTGAACATTAAATGCCTCCAAATAGTATTTAATTCACTTCCCGAGCCCCTGGAAGCATGAAAATCACTTTAAACATGCTAATTTTAGCTCTAACACTGATGATCCACCTACAAATGTGAACTGACGTTCAAAAATAAAACATTTGAAAACGGATCATTTTCCACATTTCTGAAGCATGACGTAATGGGGGGTGTTATCTCTTTTGTCGAAAATCAGCCGTTTTTGCTCGAACATTAAATGCCTTCAAATGGTATTTAATTAACTTCCCGGGGTGAAGAAACCCTTTTTGAGAACTGAGAGTGAGTAAATTGGCCATTTTCATGCACTTTTAACCATTCCATAAATCTTGTGTTTAGGGCCCCTGGAAGCCTGAAAATCACTTTAAACATGCTAATTTTAGCTCTAAAACTGATGATCCACCTACAAATGTGAACTGACGTTCAAAAATAAAACATTTGAAAACGGACCATTTTCCACATTTCTGAAGCATGACGTAATGGGGGGGTGTTATCTCTTTTGTGAAAAATCAGCTGTTTTTGCTTGAACATTAAATGCCTCCAAATAGTATTTAATTCACTTCCCGAGCCCCTGGAAGCATGAAAATCACTTTAAACATGCTAATTTTAGCTCTAACACTGATGATCCACCTACAAATGTGAACTGATGTTCAAAAATAAAACATTTGAAAACGGACCATTTTCCACATTTCTGAAGCATGACGTAATGGGGGGTGTTATCTCTTTTGTCAAAAATCAGCTGTTTTTGCTTGAACATTAAATGCCTCCAAATAGTATTTAATTCACTTCCCGAGCCCCTGGAAGCATGAAAATCACTTTAAACATGCTAATTTTAGCTCTAACACTGATGATCCACCTACAAATGTGAACTGACGTTCAAAAATAAAACATTTGAAAATGGACCATTTTCCACATTTCTGAAGCATGACGTAATGGGGGGGTGTTATCTCTTTTGTCGAAAATCAGCCGTTTTTGCTCGAACATTAAATGCCTCCAAATGGTATTTAATTAACTTCCCGGGGTGAAGAAACCCTTTTTGAGAACTCAGAGTGAGTAAATTGGCCATTTTCATGCACTTTTAACCATTCCATAAATCTTGTGTTTAGGGCCCCTGGAAGCATGAAAATCACTTTAAACATGCTAATTTTAGCTCTAACACTGATGATCCACCTACAAATGTGAACTGACGTTCAAAAATAAAACATTTGAAAACGGACCATTTTCCACATTTCTGAAGCATGACGTAATGGGGGGGTGTTATCTCTTTTGTCAAAAATCAGCTGTTTTTGCTTGAACATTAAATGCCTCCAAATAGTATTTAATTCACTTCCCGAGCCCCTGGAAGCATGAAAATCACTTTAAACATGCTAATTTTAGCTCTAACACTGATGATCCACCTACAAATGTGAACTGACGTTCAAAAATAAAACATTTGAAAACTGACCATTTTCCACATTTCTGAAGCATGACGTAATGGGGGGGTGTTATCTCTTTTGTCGAAAATCAGCCGTTTTTGCTCGAACATTAAATGCCTCCAAATGGTATTTAATTAACTTCCCGGGGTGAAGAAACCCTTTTTGAGAACTCAGAGTGAGTAAATTGGCCATTTTCATGCACTTTTAACCATTCCATAAATCTTGTGTTTAGGGCCCCTGGAAGCATGAAAATCACTTTAAACATGCTAATTTTAGCTCTAACACTGATGATCCACCTACAAATGTGAACTGACGTTCAAAAATAAAACATTTGAAAACGGACCATTTTCCACATTTCTGAAGCATGACGTAATGGGGGGGTGTTATCTCTTTTGTCAAAAATCAGCTGTTTTTGCTTGAACATTAAATGCCTCCAAATAGTATTTAATTCACTTCCCGAGCCCCTGGAAGCATGAAAATCACTTTAAACATGCTAATTTTAGCTCTAACACTGATGATCCACCTACAAATGTGAACTGACGTTCAAAAATAAAACATTTGAAAACTGACAATTTTCCACATTTCTGAAGCATGACGTAATGGGGGGGTGTTATCTCTTTTGTCGAAAATCAGCAGTTTTTGCTCGAACATTAAATGCGTCCAAATGGTATTTAATTAACTTCCCGGGGTGAAGAAACCCTTTTTGAGAACTCCGAGTGAGTAAATTGGCCATTTTCATGCACTTTTAACCATTCCATAAATCTTGTGTTTAGGGCCCCTGGAAGCATGAAAATCACTTTAAACATGCTAATTTTAGCTCTAACACTGATGATCCACCTACAAATGTGAACTGACGTTCAAAAATAAAACATTTGAAAACGGACCATTTTCCACATTTCTGAAGCATGACGTAATGGGGGGGTGTTATCTCTTTTGTCAAAAATCAGCTGTTTTTGATTGAACATTAAATGCCTCCAAATAGTATTTAATTCACTTCCCGAGCCCCTGGAAGCATGAAAATCACTTTAAACATGCTAATTTTAGCTCTAACGCTGATGATCCACCTACAAATGTGAACTGACGTTCAAAAATAAAACATTTGAAAACGGATCATTTTCCACATTTCTGAAGCATGACGTAATGGGGGGTGTTATCTCTTTTGTCGAAAATCAGCCGTTTCTGCTCGAACATTAAATGCCTCCAAATGGTATTTAATTAACTTCCCGGGGTGAAGAAACCCTTTTTGAGGACTCAGAGTGAGTAAATTGGCAATTTTCATGCACTTTTAACCATTCCATAAATCTTGTGTTTAGGGCCCCTGGAAGCATGAAAATCACTTTAAACATGCTAATTTTAGCTCTAACACTGATGATCCACCTACAAATGTGAACTGACGTTCAAAAATAAAACATTTGAAAACGGACCATTTTCCACATTTCTGAAGCATGACGTAATGGGGGGGTGTTATCTCTTTTGTCAAAAATCAGCTGTTTTTGCTTGAACATTAAATGCCTCCAAATAGTATTTAATTCACTTCCCGAGCCCCTGGAAGCATGAAAATCACTTTAAACATGCTAATTTTAGCTCTAACACTGATGATCCACCTACAAATGTGAACTGACGTTCAAAAATAAAACATTTGTAAACGGACCATTTTCCACATTTCTGAAGCATGACGTAATGGGGGGGTGTTATCTCTTTTGTCGAAAATCAGCCGTTTTTGCTCGAACATTAAATGCCTCCAAATGGTATTTAATTAACTTCCCGGGGTGAAGAAACCCTTTTTGAGAACTCAGAGTGAGTAAATTGGCCATTTTCATGCACTTTTAACCATTCCATAAATCTTGTGTTTAGGGCCCCTGGAAGCATGAAAATCACTTTAAACATGCTAATTTTAGCTCTAACACTGATGATCCACCTACAAATGTGAACTGAGGTTCAAAAATAAAACATTTGAAAACGGACCATTTTCCACATTTCTGAAGCATGACGTAATGGGGGGGTGTTATCTCTTTTGTCAAAAATCAGCTGTTTTTGATTGAACATTAAATGCCTCCAAATAGTATTTAATTCACTTCCCGAGCCCCTGGAAGCATGAAAATCACTTTAAACATGCTAATTTTAGCTCTAACACTGATGATCCACCTACAAATGTGAACTGACGTTCAAAAATAAAACATTTGTAAACGGACCATTTTCCACATTTCTGAAGCATGACGTAATGGGGGGGTGTTATCTCTTTTGTCGAAAATCAGCCGTTTTTGCTCGAACATTAAATGCCTCCAAATGGTATTTAATTAACTTCCCGGGGTGAAGAAACCCTTTTTGAGAACTCAGAGTGAGTAAATTGGCCATTTTCATGCACTTTTAACCATTCCATAAATCTTGTGTTTAGGGCCCCTGGAAGCATGAAAATCACTTTAAACATGCTAATTTTAGCTCTAACACTGATGATCCACCTACAAATGTGAACTGATGTTCAAAAATAAAACATTTGAAAACGGACCATTTTCCACATTTCTGAAGCATGACGTAATGGGGGGGTGTTATCTCTTTTGTCGAAAATCAGCCGTTTTTGCTCGAACATTAAATGCCTCCAAATGGTATTTAATTAACTTCCCGGGGTGAAGAAACCCTTTTTGAGAACTCAGAGTGAGTAAATTGGCAATTTTCATGCACTTTTAACCATTCCATAAATCTTGTGTTTAGGGCCCCTGGAAGCATGAAAATCACTTTAAACATGCTAATTTTAGCTCTAACACTGATGATCCACCTACAAATGTGAACTGAGGTTAAAAAATAAAACA